>NC_056727.1:692282915-692457915 GCF_019279795.1 Protopterus annectens
ACAAGATATTCAGGTTTCATGTTAACTGTGTGTGTGATTATGTGGTTTCTACTGCTTTATAGTGTAACTCACAAATATTACTTTTTTCCCTGCACTTTTTGCAGGGGGGGGGGCGTCCCCCCCTGCAGCCCTGTGTATATAAATACAAATATACGAAGTCCAAATACAAATATACCAAGTCTGAGATCGCACTACTTTGAGAAAGAAGATAAACTACATTAGGCAATGAATATTTGGGTCTGTGTCAGTTCTTCAAACGCTTAAAATTTTGAACGTTACATAGTCGAGACCAAAAGCCTAGGTGGTACAGCGGTAGCATTGTTGCCTCACAGCAAGAGGTTCTCCTGTTCGATTCTCAGCTGGAGTGCCTTCTGTGTCGAGTCTGCATGTCCTCCCCGTTGTCGAGTGGCCTCCAAAAGACATGCGTGAATGGGCGTGCCTTAGCTGAAAGTTGGGTATCGGGCTGGCAACTCAGCACCATAAAAATCTACTGACAATCATTAGCGGACCGGAGTTCCGTTGTGGCGACCCCTAACCGGGAAAAGCCGAAAAGACAAACAACAACATGGTCGAGACCAAACGTTTGAAATTTTAAGTGTTCAAAGATTGACTTTCAACGGCGCCGTATGGTGCAAATAGGGAGACTTTCCCTTTTCTGCACTGAAGTACAGTCTCGAAGTTGGTATATTTAAGTAGTGGGGAGTGCAGAGGGGCTTGCCCCCCTACTCACACTGTTAAGGTGTGTTTTTCCTGTTTCATTTTTTTTTATATGATATTCGAACATCCAAATGTCAAACATTTGGTCTCGTCCATGTAACGTTCGACATTTTGGATGTTCGAATATCTAACATAGACCAGAATATTCATGATGTTGCATGCAAATTTGCATGACATGTCAGTCATGCATCATTTGCATGCTACATCACAGCCATTAAGCATGTCGATCACTGTGGCCACGCCCATTCCTGCTGTACTTTTGTAAAACATCGCCGTACCAACTACACTGGAGGGCATTGTTACACTTAGAAAATGGGCCATCTGTATCACAAATTGTGTTTTTATTCTAAACATACTGTTTTTTATTATCATGTTAAATAGTTTTTTCTTCATAAGGTAATTCGGAACTACTGTTGTTCACTGAGATATATAAGATGGATCCTTAAGTGAGTAGTTTTCACTTTGAATCAAGGTATTAATTTTGACTAATTTGTAAGATCTGTAAAAGGTAAAATAGTTCCAAGATAATCTGTATACATCCCACGTTACTGATATTCACAGACATTGAGCAATCAACAAGAAAAAAAATCTAAATAAAGTTCTACTGATTGTAAAATTCAACATATGTGCTCAAAGTTAGAAAATTATCTCATGTTAATCCTCATTTATTTTTTCTATATTAATAGTGATAATAATTTTAGGTCTGAAAACAAAAAACACCAGAAAAGTGATGTTCAACAGTGTCTAATGCCTTCACATTACATTTAACTGCAGAATTCCATTCATCTAAAACATTTGAAACATTATTATATGTCTGTATAACCCACTTACATTATAAGTTGATCATAAAATGCAGAACTGCTATAATATAATGTAATGTTTCAGCTAGTCATGATTTGCTGTAGTGTAAAATATATGCTGAAGCAAACGTACAATGCATAGGTATTAGGCAATACAAAGCAGCATGTTTTCTGGCATTTCATTTTTCAGGAAACAAAGTCATTTTATTTTGTTTTAATCAACTGTTTGCTAAACAGGTAGGTGGACTAGTCATCAGACCTTTTTCAGCTTTTACCTAGGCTTTAAATGGACAAAAGACATTTAAGTTAACAGTAACACAATATAGTTGGCAGTAAATTTAGAAATGTAAAACTAAGATGTAGAAATTACATTGCAGAATGATAAGTAGCTTGATAAGACAAACCCTGGGATTTACAGAATTCCTCTCCTCCAGTGCTAATAGCTCAACATGGATTGCTGAATTAGCTTGGCAGAGATGAATTCTGGTTCAGAGACATGGTATAGCCAGGGTTGCCAGATTTCCGACAGGCCAGGTAGGGACACAAGTAGTTCCGTGTTTAGCAATTTTTGATTGGCCCGTATGCAGGTATATGGGCCAGTCAAAAAAAAAAAGCGGAGGCTGTTTCACCGGGATTTTAACTCTGGATCTGGCTGCTGATCCCGGGACAGTCCCACTCAAATAGTGACTTCTGGCAACTCTGGGTATAGCTGAAATGAGGGCCTCAGTATTGACTCATTGCCATATCTCTGAGTAGAACACTGTGCTGTCAGACTTGACCATGCTAGTGTTTTCCATAGCAGCTCATGTATCACATTAGTAAAGACAAGTGCTAGACTTACATGCACAAACCTGCACACATACATGCGCACTTACAAACTTCCCAGACACACACACCAACATCCTTTCATCCACGAGCAGGCCTTCACACTCCTGGAAATACTCACCATAGACGCAGAAGCGTGCTTCAACACAGATACACACACAAATTTACAGGCTCACAATCTCTTATCTAGTACCTTGACCACCTAGGGAGACACAGACATCCAGTGTCAGCATACCCTACCTATCTGCATATCTTACTGTGACCACAAAAATGCTTGAGTGCGCGTACACACACACACACACACACACACACACACACACACACACACACAGTCTCGCATATGCTTTTGTTTATAGGCAAGTACTAGGCTACCTGCCCTTGTGGGCCATTTTAAGCCTTGCCAATATCCCTTTTTGTGCTCTAAGTTACCTATCTCATTTGGTTATAGATTAGCCTTATCCATCGCATGGGCAATAATTATATATTTCCCTTAATGAGAATAATAGTGATTATACCGTCGAAAATTTGAGGGGACCCATGCATGGGATAAAGCAATTACATCATACACATTCACATAGTAACACACTCCCAAACTCCCATAGCTTTGCTGGAATTAACTGGACAGTTCGTAGTCTCATAGGAGACAGTGGGTGACCTCTGTTTTTTGATGACATTCACTTTTTCCTCCAAGTGTAAAATTTTACTTGGCCAAGTGACTGTCTGAACTACAAACATTTCTGGGGAAGATCACATGATTAATTAGCATTAGCAACTTCCTCACGCATAGTATGCGGCTTCACCTGCAAGACCAATCTCCCCCACTGAGACCCCTGTGAGGGAAGAAAACAATGGCAGAATGATCCACCAACTGGAAAAGCTTGGCTCAAATTGGAAACCTTCTGAGATGAGGCCTCCATGTTGCACTAAGTCTTTCTGAATGCCAGAGAAAGTAACTAACTATGTTAAAAAACAAGTAACTCCTTGGTATCCCCGAAGTCTCAAAACAACCCACTAAAGTGTAGTGGGTCTAAAAACAAAACAGTGTAAGAAACTTCTCTGTGTGGATGTTACAGACTTAAGTAAGAAAATAGTGTAAAAAAAAAAGTTTGAGTAAATGAATAGCATGTAGTTATTATCTCTCAGATATTTACATTTCATTTTCAAGAAATAGATGTTGACTTTGCTTAGTCTTGAATTATTTCTATGTTTTCTGATTACAAAAATTAGCGAGTAGCTGATTCCGGCATGCTAGAACAGTCTTAGAGAATGGTCCATCAGTGATTCCTAAACCAAATGAGGGTTTGCTCTGTTTAAGTTGTTTTTATTGTTTCACAAAGAAATCCATTATGTAAGCACATGTCCAAATTCCAGCTTTACTGACACTATTTTCTCAAGAGTATGCTGATGTTTTTGACAACAAGCTAGGCAAACTTCTAGTTGTGTACTCCATGAAAGTAGACCCAGAGGTCAGTCCAGTGGTCAGACCGGCAAGACGAGTTCCAGTAGCTATGCAGGACAAAGTCGAGGTCCAGTTAGACAAAATGGTGCAAGGTGTGATTTGTCCAGTCACAGAACTAACTAAGTGGGTGTCTTCCATGGTAGCTGCTCATAAGAAAAATTCAGATTAATTCAGAATATACACTGATCCGAGAGACTTCAACAATGCATTAAAAAAAACCTCCTCATCCTGTGCGTACAGTCAGGGAAATGCCACTGTTTTTTCTCTTAGATGCAAAGAGTTCATTTTGGAAAGTAATGCTTGATCGCAAATCTTCACTACTGACTACATTCAGTACCCCATTTGGTAGATACAGATTCCTCAGGATGCCTTTTGGAATAAATTCTGCCAGTGAAGTCTTTGAGCGTGCAGTGGAGCAAATTTTTCCAGGCTACCCGTGTGCAGTAATAGTTGATGATTTACTGGTTGGGGGTAATGGTGAAGCAGAGCATGACAGACACCTCAGGAAAGTTCTGGACAGAGCACGTGAAGTAAATTTAAATCTCAATTATCTGAAATGTAAATTAAGGCTACCAGACATTACCTATGTAGGTCATTTACCAGAACGGGCTTACTACCAGAACCTTCTAAACAAGCAACCATTCTTGAGATGCCAGCTCCAGACAATCTCCAAGCTCTACAGCATTTTCTTGTTATGGTTAACTATTTGGGCAAGTTTATCCCTGACTTTAGTGAGTTATCAGCACCTTTAAGAGAGCTGACCTGCAAAAATGTTGCCTGGTCATGGTTAGAACAACACCAGAGAGCATTTGATAACCTTGAAAAGCAAATTGCCAGCCCAAATACATTAAGGTACTATGATGTCAACAAATCATTTTTTATTTCCAGTGATGCTTCCAAGCTCGGTCTTGGTGCAGACCTGTTGCCTATGCATCTAGAATTCTTTCCCAAACTGAGATGCAGTATGCTCAAATTGAGAAGGAACTTTTGTTAGTTGTGTTTGCATTTTTGAAGTTCCATGAATATATTTATGGCCGAGCTATTCAGATATAAACTCGCCATCAACCTTTAGTCACTATTTTAAAGAACCCTATGCATTCCGCTCCAGCAAGACTGCAAAGAATGATGCTCAAATTGCAAAAGTATTATTTCAAAATGGTCTATACAAAAGGCAAATTTCTTTATCTGGCTGATACCTTATCCAGATCACCCAGAAATAGTGCAGAACAGCTTGTTGCAGAGAATTTTGACTTTGATGTCATGGAAGTGCATAATTTTTCTACCATGAGACTTGATTAGCTGATAGATCAAACAAAGACTGATCCAATTTTGCAAAAGCTCCACCACTTCTTCAGTGTAGGATGGTCGTCAAAGCAATCTTGTGTACCGCCAGAAGCACACCCTTATTTTCCATACAGAGATGAGATGCTGATGGAAGATGGTATCATTTTCAAATGTCCAGAAGTTATTGTTCCTACTTCCTTACAATGTGAATACATTCAGATTTTGCATCATGGTCACCCAGATTCCGATTCTACCAAAGGAAGGGCAAGAGGACTAGTATTTTGGCCTTCTCTATTGAATGACATTGATAAAGTGCTTTCTTCTTGTTAAGTGTGCAACAGTACTAAGCCGCATTTGCAAAAAGAGTCACTTCAGCTAAGTCAAATTCCTGAACTACCTTTTTCAGCAGTTGCCACTGACATATAAGGGGTGGCGTAAGCCACAAAACTTTGGGCTAGGCTTAGTATAAACCTATGAACCTATGAACCTATATTTGAGTGGAACAGTCACCATAACGTAGTGTTGATAAACTCTTATTCAAACTGGATTGAGATGGATTTGCTACTTAATGTCCAGTGCTGTTTTTACTAAGATGAAACATTTCTAAGTCCATGGCAGTCCAGTTATTTCCGACAACAGTTCTCAGTTTGAGTCGGTTGTTTCAGGGATTTGCAAAAGAGTGGAACTGTATCTATGTTACTAGTAGTCCGGAATACCCGCAGTCAAATGGCCTTGCTGAACATGCAGTACAGAGTGAAAAGCAATTACTAGAGAGGTCAAGGCATGACAATGCCAATATCTTCTTGAATTTACTTAATCTCAGAAATATACCCAGTGACAACCTACTTAGCTCGCCTGCTCGGAGACTTCTATCTAGGCAAACCAGAACAACCTTGCCTATTTGTTGGTGCATAATGCTACAAAAACAGAGTAATCAAAGCCCAACTAAGAAGTCCAGCTGTGATAAAAGGAGCAGATTTCTTTGTCTGTTAAAAGAAGGTGAGAGAGTGAGGATGCAAACGGTGAAAGGCTTTGATAAAACTGGTCAAGTAAGAGGCGTATGTGCCGAGTCGAGATCCTACTTAGTGGAAACTGAGGGTATAGAGTACAGGAGAAACCTCAGACATCTTCTTCCTGTATTAGAAATGATATCACAGCATCCTACCTATGATACAGGCTGTAGATCTCAGAGCAATCCTGACAATGTTCATACTGGAGAACATGTCTCAGTATTCATTCTCGATGTTCTTCGTGTTTCACTGTTGCAGTCATTATATTTGGGTTATCTGCCTGCAGGTAGCCCTCAGCTGGCCTGAATATCAAAGTCTTGGGCCCTGCGTCAAATGCTGTCTCTTCTTCTATGATGTCAGGTAGTCCGGGGTATAAAGCAGGCAGCTGACGCCATTACATCAGTCTTTCTTGCTGTGCGGTGCCCGAAGCAGAAGCAGTTCACAAGTGCCGGTCGGCCGACTCCTGAAATTTTCGTTTTCGAGTTTCAGACCCAAAGTCTTCAAAAAAGCTAAGTACCCCATTGGGGATCCTTTTTCTTGCTCTAAACCGATGTCAGTAAAAGTTAGCAATTGTATTACCTGTGGAAAGCAAATACCTCATAAAGATTTTCATTCGTACTGCATTCCTTGCTTAGGCCCAGACCACGACATCCCTTGCTGTCGGTTTTGTGCCTTATTCAGTCCTCAACTGTTCATCGTTTGTTCATTTTTGCATCACACTATTTCGGTACTCTGTTTAATTATCCAGAGATGGCTTTAGTAAGCCATCCGACTACCGACATTCCGAAAAAAACGTAAAGATAAAGACAGACACAGACCGCATAGGTCCATAGCTGCCGACAATGCTTCCGTTAATCTAGTCGCCAATTCGCCGGTACTCAGTGAGGTGCTTTCGCTGCCCCTGATACCCGCTACTTCAAATTCACAGGCCTCTGCTGAAACCCATTCTGAGTCTGTTATACCGTGAGATGCTTCTTCGACTATGGAACCTGAGGATGTCTCTACCTTCGATGGGTCTGGAGCCACTGTGCAGGCACTGGCTTCTGAGGGTGTATTCAGGCCTACTGATCTGCATTTCAAACTGACGCCATCTTCTTCTTTAAGGCCTAAAACTCGACCCACGCCTAGAAAACCTACATCCAAATCGCATGGTCAGGCCCATATGCCTAAAAAACAAATGATAAGAATGTCTGAAGACCTTATTACTTTATTTAAGGGAAGCCAGCCTTCTCCCTCTAAGAGACCTAGAACTGATTTTCCTTCTGATTCTTTTGATCAGGATTCTGAAATTTCTGTTTCTTCTAATAACCAGGAATTGCCCTTATCTACCTATGAGGATTCTGATGCAGAGGACTCTATACCCTCTGCTTCCCCTCCAGAAGATTTTTCTTTTGGTGAAACTTTGCACACTCTTAGGGAGCATTTCCGCTGGGAAAGCCAGGATTACTCTGACTCCAAAAAGAGGCTTAGGGAATTCTTACTCCTACCTCAACACAGGCCTTTAGCTATCCCTCCTGTACTGGACATTGTAGATGATGCCTTCTTGGAATCTAGCCTGGCCCCAGACACTTTATCTCTGACTCCCAGGAAACCTGACTGGTATTACAGAGTACCTGACTCTCACAAGTTCCTCTTTAGGATTCCTACTGCGGACACAGGGATAATTTCACAGGGACCTAAAGGCATTAAGACTACTACTGCCAAAAACCCTACCCCCTCTGATAGAAATTCCAGGGCCCTGGACAGATGGAGTAAGAAGGTATACACTTCTGCTACTTTGGCCATTAGAGCCTTAAACTGCCAGTTTCATATGTTAAAGTATCAGCAGCATATTATTGGACTACAGAAAATTATGTTGATTCCTGACTGTGCTGAAAATAAACAATTACAGGATTTAATGCATTCTGCTGAACAAGTTAGCAAACATACTTTGCAATGTGGCAGGGCTGCTGTTACTGGGTCAGTTCTTAGAAGGCATGCTTGGCTTAAGCAGCAAAATTTGCCAGATCATGTTAAAGCTAAATTACTGGATGCTCCCTTAAAACAAGACCAGACCACCTGTTTGCCAAAAAAATAGAAGAAGTACTTAAAAAGATGGAGGAAAAAGCTAAATCTATGCAAACTGTTAAAGATTTCCTGCAAATACAGCCTCCCAGATTTAGTAGGCATTGGCCTTCTATAAGAATTGGTCCTTTCCTGTCTCTTCCTGGCCTTCTCAGTCCAAACCCAAGAATAGCAGACCACCTAGGCTACAGTCTCAAGGTATTCACAGGCCTAAGCAGTGGGGGGCTCCTGCTTCCAAAGCTGGAAGTAGTAAGATACCCCCCTATGGTAAACGGTCACAATGACTTAACCTTAAGCCTTCCAACCCCTGCTCAGCTGCCTGCTCCTTTAGGGGGAAAGATTGCCCTGCATGCAAAAATCTTGGAACTCATTACCCAAGACAAATGGGTTTTAAATATAGTTTCCCAAGGATACAGATTACACTTCCACACCTTACCAACCCCAAACGGTTGGCCAGACCTACCCCCAAATCAGTGGGCAGAGGCTCAACAGCAGGTTCTCTCTCTTATAAGTATCAGGGCTATTCAACGTGTCCCAGCAGAGGAAAGGGAACAATGTTTTTACTCAAGACTTTTCCTGGTACCCAGAAAAGACAACTGCTGGTGTCCTATCCTGGGCCTCTCTATTCTAAACACCTTTTTGGTAATCCCAAAATTCAAAATGCTAACTCTTCATCAGCTGCTTCCCATGCTAGGCAAAAATGCCTGGTTGGCAACATTGGACTTAAAGGAAGCTTACCTGCACATTCCAGTAAGCAGAAAATACCTATGCTTCAGAGCGGGCTCCATGCACTATCAGTTCTCTGCACTGCCCTTTGGCTTATCTACTGCGCCCAGGGTATTCACAAAGTGCCTAGCTCCAGTCATTGCATTCTGCAGGCAAAGAAATATTCAGATATACCCATACCTGGACGATTGTCTAATTCTGGCAGAAAGCCAAAGCCAGGACATGCTACTAAATCATCTGGCATTTGTAAAGAAACAGCTAACTTCACTGGGGTACACCATAAACGAAAAGAAATCTCATCTAGTACCCTGCCAACAGATTGTATTCCTGGGAGCAAGCTTGAACACAGCTTCCCAGATGGTTTACCTCATGCCAGAGAAACAAGTTTGACAGCCTTCTTCAAACTACTGGCCACAAAGACCCAGCTATCTGCAAGAAAAATACTGCAAGCCCTGAGGTTCATGACCTCTTGCATCCTACTAATTCCATATGCAAGACTGCATATGAGGAAAGTACATTAGTATCTAAAAAGCCTATGGTGTCAACATTCTCAGGACCTGGAATCAATGATTCCTATCCTTCCTTGTATAAATTCAGAGTTCCTTGGTGGGCAGAGGCCTGCTACCACAACAAGGGACTGCCATTCACTCTACCCCCTGCCGCCCAAACCCTAACAACAGACGCATCAGACTATGCATGCTCACTTGGCAGGGCAGTGCATTCAGGGCAAATGGAACCAGAGTCAAATGCACCTGTATATCAATCAAAAAGAAATGCCAGCTGTACAGAATTCTCTGACAGCCTTCAAGGACCACATTCTTCCAGGACAATTATTGGTAAAGACAGACAACAACACTGTTATGTGGTACATAAACAAACAGGGGGGGGACCCACTCGTACCCTCTCTGCAGACTAGCCATGGCTCTGTGGAACACAGCCTTGAGCTACCAAGTGCACCTACAAGCTCAGTTCGTGCCAGGCAAGCTAAATTCACTGGCAGATGACCTAAGCAGAAAACTCATGGACCCACACGAGTGGAAACTGGAACCAAAGATATTCAACATTTTGAGAAACAAATGGGAGAGCCCAGAGATGGACATTTTTGCTTCCCCTCAAAACTACCATTTGGACAAATTCTGCACAAGGACTCCCCACAGGCAAGCTTGTTAAGTGGATGCCCTGTCCTTCACCTGGGAAAGCCTCTCAGTTTATGCCTTTCACCCTCTGCCTGTCCTCTCGAACGTTCTGCTAAAGATCAAAGAGAAACCAAGGACAATACTCATTGCACCAGACTGGCCACACCTGCACTGGTACCCCCTCTTGTGCAGTATGTCACTTCTGGAACCATGGCACCTGCCTCAGACCCGTACCCTGCTGTCCCAGCAGGAGGGCCAGATTTTCCACCCCCAGCTTCAAACCCTGAACCTTTGCAGCTTGGCTAATTACCTGAGCTCTCCAATACCATCCCTCAGTAAGCAAGTGCTAGATGTCATTCTGGAGGCAAGGAGGCCTAGTACTAGAAAATCCTATGCTGAAAAGTGGAAAAGATACTGTTCCTGGAGCCAGGGGATGGGCACAATAGTGCCCAGCTTACCGCATATTCTTCAATACTTAACAGAGATGCTCCACAAGGCCTTTCCTTCTCATCTATTAAATTTCATGCCTCAGCCATTTCAGCTCATTATAATACTGAGCCACCCCTCTTCTCTCACCCCCTGCTGAAGCAATTCCTCAGCGGGGCCAAAAATTTAAGACCACCCAGCAGAGCCCCTACTCCAGCCTTGGACCTTAACTTTGTATTGGAAAAGCTCACTCTACATCCTTTTGAGCCAGCTGCAACTGCAGAGTTGAAATTCATTTCTTGGAAAACAGCCTTCCTTCTACCCATTACTTCAGCAAGAAGAGTGTATGAATTACAGGCCCTCATGGCAGTGGAGCCCTCCATCATCTTCCATGCAGACAGGGTGTCCCTCAGGACCATTCCTTCCTTCATGCCCAAGGTGGTATCCAGTGTGGCCCTTAATCAGTCCATCCATTTGCCAACCTTCTTTTCTAATCCACCGAACAAAGGAGAATGAATACTGCACTCTTTGGACATGCACAGACAACTTAGATTTTATTTTGACAGGACTAAGCCTCACAGAAAAACTGAACAGCTGTTAGTTGCCTTTGCTGCAGGGGCAGAGGGGAAGGCCATTTCAAAGCAAACCATTTCTAAGTTAATAGGCCATTGCATTCATTTCTGCTATAAGCACCATGGAAAACCTACCCAACAGGGGATAAGATCACATTCCACCAGGGTTGCATCTACTTCAACAGCCTTTCTCAGAGGTGTCCGCACCAGGGACATCCTAGAAGCTACTATCTGGAGCTCTGTACATACCTTCACCAAGCATTACCACTTGCCTATTTGTTTTTCTAAATCCAGAGCTGGGTTTGCCACTGCAGTGTTGCAGGGCTTAATAGCTGGTCCTAATGCTCTCTAATTGCCTCCTACTCCCTTCCTTAGCTTTGGGAATCTATCCAAATGTAATGACTGCAATAATGAAGCATGAAGAACATAGTACAGTTGTGTACACTTCCCATAAATGTAGATGTTCAAGTTTATTCACTGTTGCAGTCCTGGTTACCCTCCCTCCAGCCCCCTGACTTCTCTTGGCTATACCTGTCTTCTTGTTTAGTGTATTTAAGCTTTCTGGTATATTTGCTTTTTGTTGGAGGTGTAACCTTGTATATAATTGCTTCCCATTATGGGGGCACCTGACATCTGGGACAAGAAAAACTGATGTAATGGCATCTGCTGCATGCTTTATATATCCCTGACTACCTGACGTCATCGAAGAAGAGACAGCATCCGACGCAGGACTCAAGACTTTGATATTCAGGCCAGCTGAGGGCTATCTGCAGGCAGATAACCCAAATGTAATGACTGCAACAGTGAATACACTCGAACATCTACATTTATGGTAAGTGTACACAACTGTACTTTCCTGTTGATGTCCCAGTTATCCCCAAAGTTGAACATTTCTTGAAGAGAGTCACCGTTGCTATATTCAGTTCTGGCTTTTATGTTACACAATCAGGTCGTAGTTTTAGACATAGTGTAAAATACACAACAACCTGGATATGGTTGTTTTATGTGTGTCTAATTTTGTATGATTGCATGTCAAATAATTTAGTTATGTATATTTGCATGTCAAAACCTCTGCCAAATTACTTTATGTGGAGAACACTTCATATTTCCATACCGGATCGGTCGAGGCCCGGGTTTACAATGACCGCCACCAGTACTGTTAGCCAACAGGGTGCTGACGGAAATTGGGCTACTGTTGGCCGAAGGAGAAGAGGAGGGGGAAGGCATACCCGAAGGCAGGAAGAGAGGAGGAAGGTTAGGAGTGTAGTAGTGAGGGTAGGAACTTTGAATGTTGGCAGTATGACTGGTATAGGGAGAGAGCTAGTTGATATGATGGAGAGAAGGAAGGTTGATATATTGTGCGTGCAAGTGACCAGATGGAAGGGAAGTAAGGCCAGGCGTATATGAGGCGGGTTCATATTGTTCTATCATGGTGTGGATGGCAGGAGAAATGGGGTAGGGGTTTTACTAAAGGAACAGTATGCCAAGAGTGTTTTGGAGGTGAAGAGAGTGTCTGATAGAGTGATGTTTATGAAGCTTGAAATTGATGATGTGATGATAAATGTTGTTAGTGCATATGCTCCACAAGTTGGGTGTGTAATGGATGAGAAAGAAAAATTTTGGAGTGAGTTGGATGAATTGGTGGTGAGTGTACCCAAGGGTGAGAGACTAGTGATTGGTGTGGACTTCAGTGGGCATGGTGGTGAAGTGAACAGAGGGGATGAGGAAATGATGGGTAGGTATGGTGTTAAGCAGAGGAATGCAGAAGGTCAGATGAGTGTGGATTTTGCAAAAAGGATGGCCATGGCTGTGATGAATACATATTTTAAGAAGAGGGAGGAGCATAGGGTGACATAAAAGAGTGGAGGAAGATGCACACAGGTGGATTATATCCTGTGTAGGAGGGCCAGTCTGAAGGAGATTGGAGATTCTAAAGTGGTGACAGGGGAAAGTGTAGTTAAGCAGCATAGAATGGTGGTCTGTAGGATGACGTTGGTGATCAAGAAGAGGAGGAGGAGTGTGAAAGCAGTGCCAAGGATTAAATGGTGGAAGTTAAAAAAGGGTGATTGTGAGGTGGAGTTCAGGGAAGAGTTAAGACAGACACTGGGAGGTAGTGAAGAGTTACTGAATAGCTGGGTAACTACAGCAGAGCTAGTAAGGGAGACTGCTAGAAAGGTGCTTAGTGTGACATCTGGACAGAGGAAGGAGGACAAGGAGACCTGCTGGTGGAATGAGGAAGTACAGGAGGGTATACAGAGGAAGAGGCTGGCAAAGAAGAAGTGGGATTGTCAGAGCGATGAAAAAAGTAGACCGTGTCGGAAACAGGTGTGGTACAATATATGTTTAAATCATCTGCGAAGGCAGCCAACCCAACCTTTATCCCATACAGAACTGGAGAATTGCCTATCCACTTTTTCTCGGGACTTGGAGTACAATGTAAAATCAATCTTAGATTAGATATAAGAGGTAGAGACAATACAGTTCGTTGGCTTGATTTGTTATTGTGGGTTTTCTTTTTTTTTTCTTTCTCTCTTTTTTTTTTTTTTTCTCTTTTTTTGATTATTAGTACTGTAATTATGACCAATATATGAGATTGACATATAATGTGAAGTTAACCTATGGAAGCATTTTGTAAATATTGTACATAGTGTGTGAATTTGTAATATGGTTGTGAAAAACAATAAAAAATGTTTATTGAAAAAAAAAAAAAGAAAAAAGTAGACAGGAGTATATGAAGATGAGGTGCACGGCAAAGAGAGAGGTGGCGAAGGATAAGGCATATGGAGAGTTGTATGAGAGATTGGACACTAAAGAGGGAGAAAAGGACCTGTACCAATTGGCAGATAGACAGAGGGACAGAAATGGGAAAGATGTGCAGCAGGTAAGGGTGATAAAGGATAGTGAGGGAAACGTACTCAGAAGTGAGGAGAGTGTGTTGAGTAGATGGAAAGAGTACTTTGAAGGGCTGATGAATGAAGAAAATGAGAGAGAGAGAAGGTTGAATGATGTAGGGATAGGAAATCAGGAAGTGAAGCAGATTAGCAAGGAGGAAGTAAGGACAGCTATGAAGAGGATGAAGAATGGAAAGGCTGTTGGCCCAGATGACATACCAGTGGAAGCATGGAGGTGCTTAGGAGAAATGGCAGTGGAATTTTTAATCAGATTGTTTAATGAAATTTTGGAAAGTCAGAGGATGCCTGAGGAGTGGAGAAAAAGTGTTTTGGTACCTATCTTTAAGAATAAGGATGATGTGCAGAGCTGCAGTAACTACAGAGGGATAACATTGATCAGTCACAGCTTGAAGTTATGGGGAAAGAGTAGTGGAAGGTAGGTTAAGATGGGAGGTGATGATTAGTGATCAGCAGTATGGTTTCATGCCAGGAAAGAGCACTACAGATGCAATTTTTGCTCTGAGAGTATTGTTGGAGAAATACAGAGAATGTCAGAAGGAGTTGCATTGTGCCTTTGTGGACTTAGAGAAAGCATATGACAGGGTGCCTAGAGAGGAGTTGTGGTATTGTATGAGGAAGTCGGGAGTGGCAGAGAAGTATGCAAGAGTGGTACAGGAAATGTACGAGGGTAGTGTGACATTGGTGAGGACTGCGGTGGGAGTGACAAATACGTTTAAGGTAGAGGTGGGATTACATCAAGGATCAGCTCTGAGCCCTTTCTTATTTGCAGTGGTGATGGACAGGTTGACAGATGAGATCAGACAGGAGGCCCCGTGGACTATGATGTTTGCAGATGACATTGTGATACATAGTGAGAGTAGGGACCAGGTTGAGGAGACCCTGGAGAGGTGGAGATATGCTTTAGAGAGGAGAGCAATGAAGGTCAGCAGGGCTAAAACAAAATATATGTGTGTAAATGTGAGGGAGGGTAGAGGAATGGTAAGGATGCAGGGAGTAGAGTTGGTAAAGGTGGATGAGTTTAAGTACTTGGGATCAACAGTTCAGAGCAATGGTGAGTGTGGAAGAGAGGTGAAGAAGAGAGTACATGCAGGGTGGAATGGTTGGAGAAGAGTGCCGGGAGTGATTTGTGACAGACGGGTACCAGTAAAAGTGAAAGGGAAGGTCTTCAAGAGGGTAGTGAGACCAGCTATGTTATATGGGTTGGAGACAGCGGCATTGACAAAAAGGCAGGAGTCAGAGCTGGATTTGCCAGAGTTAAAGATGTTAAGATTTGCACTGGGTGTGACTAGGATGGACAGGATTAGGAATCAGTACATTAGAGGGTCAGCTCAGGTTGGACAGTTTGGAGACAAAGCAAGAGAGGCGAGATTGTATTGGTTTGGACATGTGCCGAGGAGGGATGTTGGGTATATTGGGAAAAGGATGCTAAGGATGGAGCTGCCAGGTAAGAGGAAAAGAGGAAGGCCTAAGATAAGGTTTATGGATGTGGTGAGAGAGGTCATGCAGGCAGTTGGTATGAAAGAGCATGATGCAGAGGACAGGAAAAAATGGAAACATATGATCCGCTGTGGCGACCCCTAACGGGAACAACCGAAAGAAGATGATGATGATAATTGCATGTCAAAAGATCATTTCTGTTAATTGCATGTCTTTGAATGCTGTGGTTTCCTATATGAATCATTCCTCAAAGAGGGAAGATGTAGATCAGAGCATATGTATGTACCTTTAAGAAACATTTCAAGATGTAGCACATGCATATAAATACAGAGCACGTGCAGGCAACAGTACCATTTTGAAAGAATAGCCAGAGTGTTAACATGTTTGACTGTGGTAGTAAGTTTGTTTATAAGTTTATTTAAGTTTAAGTTGCAAAGTCTCATTTCTGATCTGTTTGTGTGTAAAAAAAAAAAGCTGCTTGAACTGAACTCACGATTCTTTGTCTGTTTTATCCTGAACAGACAAGCGTTCAGTGCCTCGGTGCTGGCCAGGTCGACTCCGACTTCTCCCTCTGAGCAGAGGATTGGGGTAGGCCCTGGTTTGTCTGAGCGGAGCACTTAATCTCTGGCTAGATTGACATCAACTTCTCCTGGTTTCTCTGCCTTCACGGTAGTGGAGAGGATTTTCCCCACCTGAGAGCTTTTTCAACTGTTACGTCTTCGGATCTGATCTCTGTTCCCTCTTCGGATCCTGTTTCTGAGTCTGTTCATCGTACTCCACAGGGACAGCCAGCCTGTAAGAGCTTCCAGGCAGTTCCAGTTAGGGACCTCCCCGTCTCTTTCAATACCTGTCCAGAACACCCAACTGAAGAGATCCCCAGAAGAGATCGTGCAAAAGGAGGCACTTAGAATCCCCTCAGGAATCTTTCACTGAAGACACTGATTTTGATGAAGGGGAAGGGTCCCCAAGATCTCCACCAGAAGATGTCTCCTTCGGAGACATTCTTTCAGTCATGCACCAAAAAGATGGTTGGTCCTCCGAAACCCCTTCCCAGGAAAAATCTGTGTTCCTAGAAGTCTTTTGGTCTGCCGATCTGTGGCTTAGATTACCCTCAAGCTTATAGATCTTGTCTCCTGCCAGGCATTGAAGGAGCTAGGTTCTATAGAACATATTCCATGGAGTCTGGATAAGATTCTTGGAGTACCTAAAGGTAGACAGTTTTGGAGTAAGGAAATTCCTGTGGATACCATAGTTGTGGTAGCCACCAAAAAGGATCTGGCTGAACAGAGCTCCTGTGTCCATACCCTAGTAGAGAATGTAGGGCACTGGACAGGTATGGAAAGTGAGTTTATGCCTCAGTAACCTTTGCCTTACGGTCACTAAATTACCTGGCACACTTCACTAGGTTACAGAGAGACTTAATTAAGGAACTTCCTAACTTTACCCATGGGTCCAAGTTAACGGAAGAAGAGAAGATTTTTCCTCTCAAATGGCCACCCTACAATCAATCTCAAATGCATCTATGAGGCTAATCTGTCAACTGAGGGGTTCCTCACGGGGCCGTAGGTTAGGAAACATGCCTGGATGTGCTTGAGTGATTTTTGCAGAGCTGTTCAAAGTGTTATTCATCAGTGCTCCCTTTGATGGATCTTCTTTGTTTGCCCCATCTGTTAAAGAAATTCATTTCCACAGTGAGCAGGATGGAAAGACTTTGTCTGCCATTGGAATTTGTTTTTCTACCCAGCAGAGACCATTTTCTAGGAATCAATGCAGTGGTAAGAAGATGTGGTTTCGAAAGTCTCAAGGACCTTTTTAGGACTCTTGCAGAAATTTTTCTTCCAGAGTCAGAGGGAGAAATAATAATGAAGGACACCACCCACAAGGCAGAGGGGGTCCACAAAACCAAGGCTTCCAAGATTTCTTCTTGGATCGACCCTTTTAATGCTCCTGAAGGATTATCTGACTGTTTGGAGACAGTCGGGTGGTGTTTGCCTTTGTACCCAAAAGCTTGGGCAGCCATCACAAAAGATATGTGGGTGCAAAGAATAGTATCCAGAGGATATTTCATTCCCTTTTTACAAATTCCCTCTATGAATAAAAAAAAAAAAAACATCTCCCAAATGTTCCACCCAGTCAGTGAGAGTTAGCAGATCTGGAGATTCAAAAGCTCCTAGACAAGAGAGTCATCCAAGAGGTCCCACCAGAACAAAGAGAATCCAGATTTTACTTAAGGTTCTTTTTAGTGCCAGAGAAAACAGTGGACCTGAGTCCTATCCTGGATCTCGGCTATTTTTTTACTAGTTTGTAAAGAGCTCCCAAATTCCAGATGGTCACGGTTCAGTCCATTATGCCTCTGTTACAGAAGGATGACTGGATGTGCTCGGTACATCTTCAGGATGTGTACTGTCACATCAAAATGAACAGATGTTCTCAAAGATACCCATGCTTCTGAGGGGGAACCAGTCATTGTCAGTTAAGAGCCCTGCCCTTTGGTCTCAACTCAGCCCCCGGTTGTCTCCCAAATGCATGGCAGTGGTAGCAACTCATATAAGACTGCTTGGATTCAGAATGTTTTCATATCTAAATGACTGGCTCCTCACCACACCAACCAGGCATCTTCTAGTAAAAGCTAGGGATTACCTACTCTCTAATTATCTCAATCCCTTGGAATCACAGTCAGTCTTTCCATGTCCTACCTTCAACCAGTTCAGGTTTTGGAGCTTATAGAGACTCTGCTAGATGCAGTCAGTCTCACTCTCTTACCACAAAACAGAATTCTTGCTTTGAGACTGCATGTCAGACAGGTTCTTTCTCACCCCTCTTCCCTAGCAAAACATGGTTCTCACAGCCCTAGGATCACTGGCTGCAGCAATTTCCTTTATACCTACTGCTCATCTTCACATGCATATCTTTCAGTGGACTCTAGCAGTTTAGTGGTTCATTCTTTGACAGCCCTTGCAACATCCTATAAAACCATCTCGAGTCTGCAAGGACTCCCTACTGTGGTTGGTTCAGTCTGATGTGATTTGTCAAGGACGTCCCTATATCCTTCCTCCCTCAAATGCCAATTTGACCACAGCCGCATTCCAATTGGGGTGGTGAGGCATTTTATGATATGCACTGTTCAAGACGTGATCCCCAGAAGTGACCAAATTGCATATAAATGTCTTCGAGATGAGAGCAGTCTTTTTAGCATTCCAGACCTTTCAGAACATGCTTCCAGTGGTGACTGTTCCTATCCAAACAGACAACATGTCAGTAGTTTGGTGTATCAGCAAACAAGGGGGAACCATATCTTGCCTCCTTTGCTGAGAAACCATGAGAGTCTGGCAATGGGCGATCTCTTCCAGCAGCTTTTTTGTAGCAACGCACATACTGGGGAAATCCAGTGTTCTAGCAGACAAGCTCAGCAGGACTATCCTGATGCCTCACAAGTGGTCTCTCAATCAATCAGTGGCAAATATGATCTTCCACAAATGGTGTCAGCCTTTCTGTTATCTATTTTCCTTTCCCCTCAGCAACAGATGCAGCAGGTTCTTTGCCCTAATTCCCTCTCAGGGGCAGTCACCGAGTGATGCTCTAGTCCACATTTGGCCTCCAGTCTTCTGCTTGCATGTCCTCTCCTACCTCTAACCCCCAAATTCCTTCAGAAAGCACTCTGGTTGAATAGCAAAGTAGTCCTCATTGCCCCCTTCTGGCCTCAACAAGTATGGTTCCCCTTCCTATGGTCTTGCCTACTGTGTACACCTTGGACACTGGACCCCAGTCCAAACCTTCTTTCACATCCGTCTGGGATGATTCATCCAGACATTATAGGCTTCTGATTGACTGTATGGTTTCTCCAATTCCAACGATGGCTAAACATTCCAGTCTTTCCTGTCCTATTCACCAAAGTTTATTTTCATTTTGGAAACCCTGTACAAGAAGGATTTATAAACTTAAATGGAAGAAATTTTCTTTTTGGGTACAGCAGAGAGAGTTGGACCCTTTAACCGCTCTGATCCCTTCCCTACTGTTTTAGATTTTCTTGCTTCAATTTTTCAAAGTGGTGCTAGTTTCTCCACAGTTTAAGTTCAGCTGGCAGCCATCTCCAACTATTACATTGGGGTAATGTTTCCCCTTTAGCCTCATGTAAGTTATATTAAAGCATTCTTTAAAGGTGCCATTCTACTGAGGCCTCCATTAAAAAAATCCCACTCCATCTTGGGATCTTACTGTTGTGTTGCAATTTGATATGATTTCCCTTTTCAACCCTTAGCTAAGGCAGATATCAAATTTCTTTCTTGGAAAACCAAGTTTTCTTGTTATAATGTCTGTGAGATGATTCTCTGAAGTCCAAGCACATTATTCCCAATTGCCTTATTTAATTTTCCACAAAGATCAGATTACATTACATACTAATTCTTCCTTTGTACCCAAAACTGCCTCTGAAGCAAACATCAACCAAGTGATCAACTTGCCAGTTTTCTTTCCTGAATTTGACAACAAAAGAGAATATGTGCTTCACCTTTTAGATGTTTGTAGGCAACTTTGTTTCTATCTTCATAGGATGAAAGAATTTGAAAGACTGACAAATTGCTTGTTTCATTTGCCGGTAACAAATTGGTAAAACCAATATCTAAAACTGCACTAGCCAAATGGATAACAGGTTGTATTTCTTATCTTTATTTTTCTAGAGGTTTAACCTTGCCAAAATAGCCAAAAGCATGCTTAACTAGGTCAATGGCTACATCAGCTACTTTTAAGGTCAAAGCTTTTATTGATGATATTTGTGCAGCTGCCACTTGGTCTAATGCTCAAACCTTTATTGTTCATTACAAGTTGGATATCATCTCCAGAAACAGGGGCTGCATTTGGTTCTGTGGTTCTCAAGAATAACCATGAGGGCCACCCAAAGTTACTGCAGCTGCGGACTCTGTCCCATTTGTTGAGGATTGTATGAAAATGACATCAGATGTAAAAGTTGTAGACTCACCGTAACTATGCAGCTGTGTTGTCCATTTTCATTCTTTTTCAGCTTCCCCCCATTTTCTCTCTACCCATGTTTTTGGGAGTGACCTGATGAAGTTTTTTTGTTAGGAACCACAGTTCCTGTTTGAGCCCCTGTTCTGTTACTGTACTATTTCCCTCTATTATAATAATAATAATAATTATTATTATTATTCTGTATATGTGGATAGTTATATAGTAGCAGCAAACTTGATCTGAGGTGGTGCAGTGGTCAGGGGCATTTGGGTAAAGGGAGGAGCTCAAGAGTCGGATCCTAGTATCTAGTGAAAAAGACCGAGTCAGATCTAAGGGTTGGATCTGAAAACGATTCGTTGAAGAAGAACGAAAATGTTCGTTGAAGAAAATGGACAACACAGATGCATAGTTATGGTGATTACTTAACTTTTATTTTTGGAGGTTTTAGAAAGTATTCCCATTGTAGTTGCACAATTCCCTCCAAGTATACTTATGTACTCAGTTTCATATGCCTGAGGATGATCATTAATAAGCTAAATGAGATGGCAGTGAAACAATGAAAAACTGAGAGTCCCATATGTTACACCAGAAAAAAAACACATTTATAGTAGAAGGCCTTTTACCTGTATAGGACACAGGAACTCAAGCCAAGAAGGAAAAAGAATAGCAGCAAAGTCTGAAGAGGAAGGGTACTCTGAGGAGTCAGGTAGGGCCCTATCCCCCCATAGCCAAAGTTACAAGGGTTGATGCGTGTCCTCCCTAGGAAATTTCCCTGTCTGCCTCTCAGGATTAGGCAGGGACCAGAAGGGTGTCCCAGCTTTGTGCTTTATCTTGTTCTTGACAGCCCTGTTTGGAAAAGGTTCAGCAATGTTTCTTCTGAAAAAGGGCTGTCTCACTGTAGTGAGTTGAAGCCTTTTTGCAGTCTCATGTCTTCATGTTGATTGGAAGAAAATAAGGGTATCTGGTGAGTTCAGATTGATAAGTACTTAATGTTTTTCTTTTCTCCCCTGTCTATACGGGATGGTAAGATAAGTTCCTCTTCCTTCCATACTTGTGCCTGTCTCTTCCCCAGTCCTTTGTCAGCACCCAGTGCATTGTTTCCACTTTTAGAATTGGCACCTCTACATTTTTCTGTATCTGTAAACTCGACATTTGAGCCTTACAGTGCCCAAGAGTACTAGGGCCTTTGCTGTTGATGTTGTTGGATTGGCCTTAATATCGACCCTGATACCCACAGGACCATTGTCAGCATTGGTGGCATCAACAGTTTGACACGTTGGCACTGCAGCCTGTCTCATCACAGACTGCATCCTTTACTATGAGCTGGGATGGCGCCTTCATTGTTGAGTACTGACATTGAAGTCTAGTGGCATTCTGAGTACCGAGTGTCTTGATGCCAATGGGACAGGATCAGGAACCAGTTACAGCAGAAGCCCTGAAAGTTTGCAGATACCCCTGGCTATCAACATCTTTCTCTGCTCCACCCCTGGGCATCTCACATTGTACTTCATCGGTCACAAAGTCTACTTCCTTTAAACATAGGGGAAAAGAAATCCACTACAGGGTTAAATCACTAGTGTCTAGTGCAGATGTCTTCTACTTGCATCTGGATCTCCCCTCAAATGTTTTTAGGAAGAAGAGTTCTAAGGAGAAACAAAATGTGCATCCTAATGGAGTCCACCACCCTCAGTAGTGATGTAGGAGGGTAGTCTTCCCCAGTGTTTCCCTGATATAATATATTTTGAGAAATATTGGAATTGATGAGAAAATGAGGATCACAGTCAGCCTACCCCAGATGAAGAAATCTTGTACTTGGCTTTGCAGTCTGAGTAGCTTAGCAGATAGCACACTCACTTTTGATGCTGAAGGTTGTGGGTTCTGTTCTCAATGCAAGTATTTGGATTAATATTCCAGTACTGACACTGGAGTGCACGAGATGTTAAACCAAGGCTGCATCTACTTGAGTTGATGGTAGTTCTAGTGGATGCAAAAGATACCTTGACATTTATTGAAAAAAGTAAGGAAAATTCCCTGGACTCTATCCAGTTTCCCCTAGTCAGTATGAATGTCACCTCTGGTACACTTGAAAACATCCCATTGGCCTAATGGAACTAGTCCGGTCAACAAGGTGTAAATAAAAATAAATAAGTAGTGGCAGCTACCTTCAAGAAAGATCCTTGGAGGATGGCCTGTAGTCCACCCCCCTGACAAGGAGTTCAGGATGTTGGATCACTTTGGGAAACACGTACTTAGTTCTTCTGTTATGTTTATTGTTGTTTTATTCTTAATGTGTTTTTCTCTTATTGTTGTCTCTAAAAAATGGAGCTTTTCTCCTTGGACTTCCATGGGAAAAGGGTCTTTCATGACCCTAATTGACTGTTCTGGTAAACAAAAGCACATAAATAGATATATTAATTAATTGTGTCATATAGAAGACTTTACAAACTACTGAGAGACATGATGGACAAAGAACTGTCAACAGTTGTGGGTGGATTCCTGGTATTAGTTTGTGACGAAGGGGTGCAGCAACTCTGTGTTGTGTGAAAACGTTTTGTTTACCAAAATGAACTATGCTACATTTTTTTCACATTTAAATTGAGACAATTGTCCGTGCACTAGTTGTTAAGGTGATGTATCAGGTTTTACTTTAATTTTAAACTTTTAAAGCATTATTTCATTCATATTGTGATTTGCTTTACTGACTTGGATACTTTTCTTTGTGGTTTACGAGTGTGGTAGTTTAGTGCTTCATGTTGGAACAGTTGTGATTTAGTGGACAGTGAAATAACTCCCAATTTATAGTCATCTGCAAATGTAGGTAATCATGGCCCAGGAGTGTAGGTTTGAAGGTCTGAGAAATAAATGCCATTATGAGAGAACCCAACACTGAGCGCAACTTTTTTGTTTTTGAAGTAGCACCTCTGTTTAGTCAACACAATTTGGTCAGTTAAACAGATGGTTGACACCTGTCGACAAAAGTAGCAAATTGGATGAGTCTCAGGGTTGGGGAATTTGCCCTTTTCCCAAGAATTATGCGATTCTGGATTTAGGATATATAATTAGCAGGAGGTGTGGGGAGTATAGCCACATGGGAGAGTCAGGGGGCTTCCCCTGAAAAAAATAACTATGTTTTCCTTTTAATTTTAAGAGATTGATGCATAGTGCATGCTTAGTAGCATGTCCATGTGCAAAATGTTAGTCATTTGGTGTTAACATTATGTGCTTCGATATTCGTGCCATTCGAAAAAGGTAAGTAAATCCTTATAATATATGTATATATGTGTGTGTGTATATGTATATATATATATATATATATATATATATATATATATATATAGTATATATTTTACACACAACATATATAATATATATATATATATATATATATATATATATATATATATATATATATATAGGGGTGCTTTTCATGAATACTGTGTATATATGAAGGCAGTCTTAATGGAGGCAAAGAGCATACAAGCTGATGGTTTACAGAGTTATTCAACTTTAATTAATTTTGGCAAGCTCAATCAACCAAGCGATCTTTACTTGTGGTTTAGTTGCTTTAAATTCATGGGATGGATTCTTTAAAGCTTACACTAAAAGAAGCCCTTATGTCTGTCTTTCTGTAAACAAAAACAAGGTGACCAAAGTGCTGTCGTGGAAAACTAAGAAACAAAGAAAAAGTACTGGATACCACGTCTCCTCCCAATTTTACACAGTTTATTGAAGCACCAAACAGGGAAGCACAAAGTCAGCACAAACAAGAAAACATTAAAGCTCCTATAATATCTACATGTTTTCGTCCAAAAACTTCATCATATGTAAAAACAGGGGGAATGCAATGAATCAGTGTTATCTTTCAGCGTTGATGCTCAATATGGGAGTATGAATTCAAAGATAAATATTTTTCCTGCCCAGCAGTAATTCTATAACTCCAGTTACCCGACTGTGCACACTGTTTTACAAGAAGCTCCTGCCCAGCAGTAATTCTATAACTCCATTTGGCCTGTCCAGCTGTTTTTACATCTGATGAAGTTTTTGGACGAAAACGTATGGATATTATAGGAGCGTTAATGTTTTCTTATTTGTGCTGACTTTGTGCTTCCCTCTTTGGTGCTTCAGTAAACTGACATTGGGAGGAGACGTGGTATCAAGTGCTTTTTCTTTGTCTGTCTGTCTGTGTTATAAACTGTGAATTACTTAAAATTGGGTTGAGTAGTAAGTAATGAACTTGATATGCTGTCTTACAAAGGTTCCTTGATTATTTATGGAACTGGACTTAAAATTCTGCCATTTATTTTAATACAAAAAAGTATTTTCATTCGGAACACATAATCACCATTATTCATGCATGTTTACTAGCAGAATTATTTTAGGTAGTTGTAAAGATTTAAGCATAATCGTTTCTGCATTTTTTTCTCATGAGAATACTTTACATATTAAGAAAAAGTGTTTACATTTATGAGAGCCATCCTCTTGACAGTATTGTTTAGAAAGGAACATTATTAATACATGTGTACACAACGTTGTTTAGGATAGTGTTGAAATACTGTTCTTTTGGAATGCAGTTCTTTTTGTGCTCATCACCTACAGTCAATGTTCACTTCCGCTGTGGTGCAACGGTAGCGTTGTTGCCTCACAGCAAGAGGTTCTTCCGTTCGATTCTCTGCTTGGGTTGGGAGTGCCTTCTCTGTGGAGTCTTTATGTCCTCTCCGCGGTCGAGTGGGTGTTCGAAAGACATGCATTGAATGGGAGTGCCTTCGTTGAAGGTTGGGCGTCAGGCTGGCAACTCGACACCATAAAAAACAACTGCCAATCATTAGCCGACCAGAGTTACGCTGTGGTGACCTCTAACCGGGAAAAGCCGAAAGACAAACAACTTACAGTCAGTGTTCACACTGCTGGGTGGAGATCTTTGTCTCACTGATATTCTGTTTTTTTTGTTAGGAACCACAGTTCCTGTTTGAGCCCCTGTTCTGTTACTGCACAATTGTTGTTATTATCATTATTGTTATGCTGTATATGTGGATAGTTATACAGTAGCAGCAAACTTGATCTGAGGTGGTGCATTGGTCAGGGGCATTATGGGTAAAGGGGAGGAGCTCGAGTCAGATCCTAGTGTCTAGTGAAAATGGCCGAGTCAGATCTAACTGTTGGATCTGAAAACCATTAGATGAAGAAGAATGAAAATGGACAGCACAGATGCATAGTTATGGTGATTACTTAACTTTTATGAAAAAATGTACAGTAATTTTTTTTCAGTGCAAATATTTAGGCTGATTGTTGGGTACAAAAATAAGCTGCAATTGTTTGGCATGTACTCCTTACAGGTTTTTGAGAGGAGATTCCTGTGACTGTACAAAATTTCTTAACTACATTCAGTAACTGTATGCATTTTTATATAAATCTGAACAACACATTAACATTTGATATGTGCATGGGCATTTTTTTAAATTCTTTGTAAGGCCAGTTTTGAAATTTAAATCAAAATGTTTTCAGTTAAGATTAAACATTATAGTTCTTTAATTTTGCATGCTTATCAGCTGCTTCCCTTAAGAGAGTGTTCAGAGTAGAACTGGAGTAATTTTTGTTGACCTTAAATTTGCTGAAACGTCAGACTTGTCATTGTTAACTTTATATGTTGCTGTTGGTTAACATAGTGAATGTTTTTGTTCTTTTCTTGTAGAGGTCCTTTTCAAACAGGCCAGGGTCCATTGGATGCCCAAATAAAACTGTTAGAATTTGCACTGGAGCAGAATTTTGAAGTTGTGTCTGTTAGCACAATTTCTGCAGTCATTGAATCCATTACATTCTTAGTGCACCATTATATCACGTGTTCTGATAAAGTAGTATCACGCAGTGGATCTGATAGCTCAGTAGCAGCTCGAGCTTGCTTTGGAGGACTGTTTGCTAATATCATCCGTCCTGGGGATGCTAAAGCAGTATGCGGTGAAATGACCAGAGATCAACTCATGTTTGATTTACTGAAACTAGTCAACATCTTGGTGCAGCTTCCTCTGTCTAGTAACAGAGAACACAGTATGAGGATGCCAGTTACCAGCAGTGCTACTGACAGCGTTTCCGATGAAGAGAAGGTCTCAGGAAATAAAGATGGGAATGGAACCACCTCTACTACCCAAGGAACAACTGCTTGTGTGGCAGATTTGGTACTGGCCAATCAGCAGATCATGAGTCAGATTCTCTCTGCACTGGGGCAGTGCAACAGCAGTGCCATGGCAATGATCATTGGTAAGAATTCATTCTTGTTTTGTTAAGGATCCCTTTTTGTTTTGTTTTATATCACAGGATTCTTCTTTCTAACTGAAAATACTTTTTATATTTAGTTTTTTAAATTATTCATTATGAGAAAATATGAATTGGTGTGTTGGGAGAGTTTCAATGAAAATAATCTTTTACATTTTGTTTTTATTTGGCAGTTGGTCTTTTAATACCTGTAAGCCCATCTTACCAGAGTAGTTGTCATTAGAAGTTCTTTCTGATAACTCATTTACTCAAGTTGTTGTGAAACTAAATATTAGCTAATATGGTTCCTGTAGCCTTTTCTTTGCTTTCACTTGTTGCATGCTTTTGACCTCAGAAACCTGTTTATTTTTTCTGGATCTGTATTAAATCATTGAAGAATAACATTGTCGAACAGCATTTCATTGGAAATGACATTCATCGACGACCCCCCCCCATTTGGAGGGCTGTGGCCCCCCAATAATTATATATACCAACTACAAGATCGCGCTACAGTGGAGAAAGGGCAACTTTCCTGATCTCTACCGTAATGCAGTCGCAGTCAGAATGGTTCGACGAACAGCATATTCAGTAAAATGCCATTAGATGATGTCATCCTTCAATAAAATAATAGGGACCCTTGGTTTTCTTCGCACTGCTATTATACAGTGTTTTAGTAGCCCTCCCTTGAGTGATTCCCATCTCCTCGAGCCTTAAGAGTGTTTAGATTTTTACTTAAGATATAGTAATATGTAAGGGCTTCATCCCTTTAGAATCATAGAATGTACATGGCGACTGGGTCATGTGGTGAATTTTTGAATACCCATCCGATTGTCTAATTCCTTCTTAAAGGAAGGTAGTGTGTCATATTGCTTGATCTGGCGAGAAAGTTTTTCCACCGTAATTTGTATATCTTATGAAGCAGGTTCAGATCTGTGGTTCTAGTATTTGCAGGACTATTTGATTTGAAGAGAAATAAGAGGCCCTGAACTGCCAGATTCCTAGTTATCCATAAGGGAAGGTACAGATTACCCCAAGGACCTGTAGGACACTAAAAACAGCAACAAGACCTCTAGCCTCTTTTGATAGCTCATGTCCTTTAGTCCTATGATCTTTTTTGTCAGGAACTTTTGGGATCTTTCCATTTGCTTGATAAGTTTAGTAAGGTACATCCCAAAAGGGTAATTTTATTTTATGATGAGTCTGATCAGTGCAGAGTATAGCAGGGTCAGTATGTCTTTTGAACTAGATGAAGTATCCTTTTTGATTAGTTGCGCCTGATAAGATTTCTTGACCACCGTTACAACATAGTGATGAAAGGAAGTTATCTACCCATGTTCCAACATCTCTTTCAACATCTTCATTTTGGAATGGGATGTTTTCTATACTATAAATTGGGTGGAGAGTTTGTGTCAAGTGTAACAGTAGTGTATTTTTTGGCATTTAGTTTTAGCCCATTTTCAGTGCACCAGCTGTTAACGTGTACTTTCATTTTGTAGCTTCTACATATCAGAAGGGATTTCAAGTACAACACCTAGTTTGCAAATTTGTTTAACTAAGAGTTCCCAATTTTTGGTTTGGAGATCAGAGAAGTATGTACTAAATAGCAAAGATCCCATGATGGACCCTGCGGTACTGCTCTGGTAAGTTTCATGTTTTCTATGGACAAACTTGCCACCCTCACATTGTGGGCTCTGCCTCTCAGCCACTTAGCTGTCCATCTAACTCATAGGGATCAGTTTGGAGAACATTTAGCTTGTTGCTAATGTTGACATGTGGTGTAGTATCAAATACTTTGGAAAGTCAAGTTATGCTGTATGGACAGCATGACCACTGTCCATGGATTGCTTTACCTTCTTTAACAAATTACTAGATTTCTTCCGACAGGTTCTATCCCCCTTACTGGGGGTCAAGTCTTATAAGTTTGTTTTTATATTGTAGTTTATCCGGTGTTATGGCCTATTCCATGGCTTTGCAGATGAGGCTGATAGGTCTGTATAATTCCTGGGGTACATAATAGAGTCACCCTCGACTCAAGTTGAATAGTTGTAGGAGGAGGTCCACCAGAGCATGTTGAGTGCTGTTCAGCAGGCAGCCTGATATTTTACAGGTCCCATGCATGATGATTTTTTTTTGTTTTGGAAAGTACTTTAATAAGTGTTTCTTATGATGAGAATGGGTTTCAGGTCCTTAAATATATCCGAGCTTTGTATAGATGTCTCTGGGATGAAGTTAGTACTGAATTTGTTTACCAGTATATTTGCAGTATCCACTGGATCAGAGTAGATAGTACTATTTTGAATGAGTTCAGAGCAACGTTCGGTACTTTTTAACTTCCCAGTATAGGTGAAAGATGATTTGTAATTATGCTTCGTTTCCAGTGCTAGCCTAAGTTCATGGGAAGCCTTAGTTATCCTGATGGTGTTTTTCCTATACCTTGATTTGTGGGTATTGCTATATATTCTAATGAGCTTTTTATCTTAGTGTATTGCTTATTTATTCATGTTGACCATCAGACTGATTTGCAGTTTACTTTTCCTTTTTGTTTAGTTTTTTTTTAAGAGCTGACAGGTTCATACAGTTTTATCGGTCAGTGTAGAATTTATTTACAGAACTCCTAGCTGTGTCTACATTTCAGGGAATACTGTTTTACATGAACTTGGAGACTCATATAATTGCGGAAACTTGTACATTTGAAGTCTTTGAATGTTGTGATATTTGCTGCTGCTGCTTTAGAAATTTTGAAAGACAAGGTTACTAATTTATGGTCGGACTTGACTGGGGGAAGGGTATACCTGTGGGATAGTACATACAGCTGCCACGTCTGTAGGGACCAGATCAGGAACATTTTGATCTTTAGTGGATTCTTGGATTATTTGATCCATTTAATTATTTTTTATGAAATCAAAGAATTTGAGTGTAGCTCATGTTTGAGAGGTAAGTCTCCTAGTTTATTGATGGGTATTTTGTGTCCCAGGATGATAGAACATTTTTGTATATATGAAGTTATTCAGTGTATTTAAGAAATGAGCATAGTTTTCAGGGGTCATCATAGGGATCCTTTAAAATGCTTTATCAATTAGATAGGGTAATTCAAACTCAGCTGAATCTCATTAATTTCAGTTTGTGGATCTGTGTGAATCTGTCATTCAGATAATGTGGTCTTTAACAAAAATAGATACTCCATTTCAGTTTACATTTTGTCTAAAAACATTTCAGGTTCAAAACCCTAATATAGATGGGATGCTTTCTTATTTTATTTAGTATGCTTACTGGGGTAGTACACTAATCACAGCAGAGCATTTGCAGGCACAGCCCAGGTGAAGTATTTCACACACACAAAAAAGACCCAATTCACAACAGATTAGTCATGCAAAGTACAAAATCCAGTAGCAATTGAAAGAATGAGCAAATTTTGACAGAGAAGAAAAACAAATGTGAATTAATTTTAGTAGTAAGTATGGGAGGTAAGAAGCAGCTGAGAACAGAGGATGGAAGTAGAAGTGATGTAGAAGAAAGGGGAGTTGGGTGGTATGTCCAGTGATGAGGAAGGATTGCCAGAGTTTGGGTGCAAGAATGTAAAATGAGTGGGCAGTACAGTGCAGTGCAGTTTGGTTTGATTTGGGTGGCTAGAATGAAGGAGACAAATGTCAGAAGTTTAGGAATTTGTAGGGGATGGTTTTAATGTGGAGTTTGGTAGCAAGAGATAAGAAGACACCTGGTTGAAGTAGTTTGAAAAGGAGAGACCCTAGGAATATCTCAAGCTGGTATGTAACTGGGAGCCTTCTGGCTTTGGGAGAGGATAATGTCCATTGGAGGGTGGAGAGTTGGAGGTGAATTGGTAAACTTTGTTGTTCAGTGCACTGTAGAGTAAACCAATGTTTCTGGTTTTTTTTTGACACTTTGGCTGTGATAGGAAGCCCACATACAAGCTGAACAAGGAAGACTTGACTTGTCTCTTGCAGCTTTAGTTTGTCTGAAGAGAAAGGGGCCTATTTTCCAGAGCCAGAATAAGAGAGTTGATCTTTTTTTCCTGGTGTTTGCAAGTTAGGTGACTGGTCCATCCATAAAGCTTGGTACGTAAAGGATGTAATCTTTTCTATTGTGGAAGCATTGAAAATCTGCAATGTTGACATTTTTAGGAGTTTTTTTTTCAAATTCCAGATATAATACTTTTAGTTTTAAAGGATTTAAGAGTAGTGTATGGCTGTATAGCAAAGAATTAAGCAAGTGCAGGTCAGACTGAAGAATACTGAAGTCAAATTTCTGAACTCTTAAATCTTATTTCAGTAGTGCACATGAGTGTGCTCCACATGTAGGATTCAAAGTCAGCTAATTTGTTATTTAGACTCCTAACATTGAGCAACAACACACTGATGTGTGGTGCTGTTTGTTACATTTTTTTTTAAGTTGCAAAAGCCATTAAGTTGGACTCTGCTTAAAAAAGGCACAATGAGAGCAGCAAAGGCTTTAGCCAGCATGCAGAGTTGGAATGAGAGGTGTAAGCCACCCCAAGCCAAGCCAGTTAGGGTTTTGTAACAGTTCATCCCATACTGGCACATACTTGACCCCCTTTGCATGACACCAATTGCTATGCCAGTTTTTGAAACTGTTCATCTTTTCCTTGTATGTCTGCATCATTCTTGATGAATGTAAAATTCTGATCAGTACCAGAATCTTTACTCCACTTCCAACATGCATGAAGAGATTTGAGATATCTCATGTGTTTCCCTTAGGGTTTTGTGTGCCATATCATTTACACCCACATGGACCATTCCAGTTGTATTTGTTTATCTTAAAAGAGTCTTGAGGTCCATTGAGACATCAGAGATCTTTGCCCTGGAAAGACAACTCACAGTCACCAATCACTGGTACGTTATTTTTAGTTGATCCTGCTGATTGTACCTACTGCAAGGGAAACTTGAGTGCATTTATGGTTCATAGGTTCATAGGTTCATAGGTTAGTACTAGGCTATCAGCCCTAGGGCCTATACAAGCCTAGCCATAACAATTCCCTGAATATTTCTTCCCACATTATTTACTTTCCTGGACCCCTGTCTAGCAGGGCGACTGACGTGATCCCTGGGGTGAATTTCCTTTCTCCCATCCAATCGTCAAGGTTCCTCTTGAAGAGGTCTAAAGAGGCACTCTGCTTGACATGTATGGGCAATCTATTCCAGAGTCTGGGGAGTCTCTGGGTCAGGAACCTATCCCTCCAACATGTTTTGTTTATTGTGATGACAAGGTTTAGATCCCTGGAGCGTGTAGCTCTGAGGGATTGGGATTTCTTTAAGTGTAGCATGTCCAACAGCTCTGGGTTTGACATGGCCTTGTATGTTAAGCAGAGATCGCCTCTGAGTAGACGATATGCGACAGAGTATAGCTGGAGCTTTTTAAGGCGGTCAGCATAGGCCATCTGCTTTAGGCCTGTGATTCTTTTAGTGAGGTATTTCTGAGGCCTTTCCAGTTGTTGCAGATGTCTTGAGAGGTACATACCAAATGGGGCATTGTATTCTATAATGGGTCTAATGAGGGATGAGTACAGTGGGACAATGACCTCCTTTTTTCTGGATGAAAAGCCCTTAGTGATGAGGTGTGCCACATAGAAGGATTTCCTGACTGTTGTGACGATGTGGTTATCGAAGGTGAGACCACTGTCCACCTGTGTCCCTAAGTCTCTTATCACACTTTCTGTGTTTAGTGTACTGCCACCTGTATGGTAATTCATGGATACATGTTTTTTCCCAAAGGGGATAACAATACATTTCTTGGCATTGAGCTTGAGCCCATGGCTCTGGCACCAAGCATCTGTTTCTGTAAGGCCCTTTTGTAGAGTATCCACATCATTTGGGATTCAATAATGGCTCCCAGTTTGCAGTCATCTGCAAACTTTGTTAGCCAGAGTCCCTTAGTGTTGACCTGTACTTCAGAGAAGTAGATGCCAAACAAGAGCGGCCCCAGGACTGAACCCTGAGGTACTCCACTTGTCACTTGTTTGGAACTGGATTTGGAGTCGGCTACTTTTACAGTGTGGGTTCTATCAGTAAGCCATTTAGCAACCCATTGGGTGACATAGGGATTAATGCCCAACTTAGTAAGTTTATCTATGATTCCAGAGTGGGGGATGGTGTCAAAGGCCTTGGCAAGGTCTAGATAGGCTGTGTGGACCACCTTACCCTTGTCCATGGCTCTGGAGACTGATTCAAAGAAGTCAATCAGGTTCAGGAGACAAGATCGGCCCCAGTGTGATGTAAGTTGTACCATGGTTTGGATTGCTTTTATTTCCAAAAGGGGTAAGTATATACTTATTTAAAAAAAAAAAATATAAAATCCTAAGAGAATGCCATCCCTTTAAATGGATTTGGCATTTTAATTTGTTTGTATTTGTTAACTGGGGTAGAGCATTGATCTCCCTAAACCTTTTTCCACATAGTTTTCTTAATATTTCGGTTTGGATCTTTACTTGACTATTTAATGATGTTTAGTCTATAGTCTTATTTCAGGGAGGGTTATTATAGCCGAAAATCTATGTATGTTGTACTAAGGTAAGTTTTTCTGCAGCTTATCATTCCCCCTTCATAGGCCAGCTGTTGGCTTGCTTGTGTAGGTAGTGATGCCCGGTGACATGTATATCTCATGTAAGTGGTGTTAGCATGCACCCAGATTGGTGGCTCTTGCTGCTTGGAAATTAAATTTCAGGATTATCTTTTCTATTTTGTATGTAGTTTGTTGTTTCATATCTACTTCTTACCTGTTTCATGTGTGAATTTTTATTTCTTTCACAAAATGTATGCATTTCATTTTATTTCTTGGATGACGATCACAAAATGTATGCATTTCTTTTCTTGGATAACGACTCAAACTGAGAAAGCACATGTATTTCTTCATATCTTGATCTTTTTCACAGTACTAATTCCACTGCATAACTCTGAATGACTAGTTTTAGTTTGTTGATATAACCCACAAAATGACCTGGATATCATGTTTCTCTTCTGCATTCGGTGATCCCATTGGTATGGTTTAGCCAATAAATGCTGCCTTGTGTTTCACTTAAAGTGGGATTACTCTGCATTTTTGCTTTCCCTCTGAGCTTGTGGAAAGTATGACTTTTGGCTTAAATGCCACTACAGTTTATTAGCAAGCTATCAAATAGTTTTTAATTACTTTTAAAGTTTCTGCAAGAATGACCTTATAAGTAAATTGCCTTTGTTAAATGTTTTATACATGTAAGTGTGTGTGTGTGTGTGTGTGTGTGTGTGTGTGTGTGTGTGTGTGTGTGTGTGTGTGTGTGTGTGTGTATGTATATATATATATATATATATATGGTTTACTATCATAATTTTGAACATGTTTGTTGCGAGTACTCATGCACTCGAAAAACATTGTCGAAACTTATGATAGCGACTGAGAAAAAGAACTGAAAAAAAATGTTGACAATTTGAAATCGAATTGTCAGCAGTTTTTCGAACATACCCGCCACATCTGGTATCATACAACACATATCAGTATGCCAAATTCACAACATGCCGAATGCACATATATATATATATATATATATATATATATATATATATATATATATATATATATATGCATATATGTATATGTGTATATATGTATATGTGCATATATATATGTGTATATGTGTATATATGTATATATATATATATATATATATATATATATGTGTGTGTGTGTATATATATATATATATGTGTGTGTGTGTGTGTGTGTGTATGTATATATATATATATATATATATATATATATATATATATAAGCTCTGAAGCTTCAACTGGCACATCACTCAGTGCTGTATAATTTGAAAATGTTGACCTAATTAGTATTAGGCTGTCAGATGCAACTTCCCTTGTGTGGTAGCAGATGATGGTGCAGGTTCTTGGAAATAGTCTAATTGCACAAAAAGCCAGAATGATGTGCCAGAAAGTGCATTCTTTTTAATTTATTTATTTAACAGGCCAAGTTAACTGGTCCTCAAACTGTTTTCAAACATGACATGGACCACAAGGGCAAAAGCTTTTAAAGAATATGTGGACTGTTTAGTATAGCCAGTCTACAAGCATGTTTTTGGAAGGTGGAAGGAGACCACGGTTCATGGGGAAAACCCACACAAATATGAAAAGAGCATTCAAAACTCCACATAGGCAAGCATCAAAGGTTAGAATTGTACTCAGAACCTTGGAGTTCTGAAGTAGACATAATACCACTAAACCACTCTGCTGCAAACTTGGATACAGACAAAGAAAAAGTGAGAAACTGGTGTTTTTATTGACAGTCAGCGAGTCTATAGGAAATAAAAAAAAATGTGATAAGGGAGAAAATGTCATTTGGATAGAGCTGTCCTTTAGAAAGTAACATTCCCTGTTTAAAGATCATGCTCAAAGCTCCGACTGCTTGGTAAAGTTGGAAGGTAGCAAACTTGCTAGACAGTTTCCGCTCACTATTTCTGATGCCCTTATAAAGAAAGAAAAAAACAGGAAAAAAAAATCAAAATAAAAGTATTATAGCGTGCATGCTGCACACGACTTCCATGTACCTGGAGTGTGACACAGTCATACTTAGCATGATGTCATGATTATGTTGGCAGCAGTTGCAGGAAGTAAGCTGACATTGTAATGGTAAAAATAAATAAATTAATTAAAAAATTAAAATGCAGTGGCAGCACCCCAACAATGGTAATATTAATGAATAATGCAATTATTCACTAAATATTCCTCTTGTGTGAGTGTCTGTTCTACTTACTTTTCTTTCCACACCAACTTCAGCTTAGTATCTTGTAGAGTAGCTGAAGCGGAAAGCAGAAGTGCTTTGCACTTATATCTGTGAGCCTGGGAGGGCATAAATGTGGAGGTAGCTGCAGCAAAGTCTTGATGTGGCATTCTGTTTTACACTTTTGAACATGATTTTTAAATCTATTAACAGATATCATTGCCATAGGCAAGGGTCCCAATTTTAAAAGCGAGACAGTCTTTGTAAATGACTTACTCTGGTGTAAGCCTGCTTTATAGATAGGCCTTATAAGAAAGTATTTCACTTAGACTGGGAAGTAGTATTTTGGAATCTGGCCCAAAGTGTACTAATGTTTGTTTGAAGTGCTCATTTTGCCTATGTGCTGTCCATAATTCTTTTTTTTTCCCAAGCACCTTTATTAAATTATCACTTGAGACCTATGCACACACATTACTAGTAAAGAAAACAAAACATAACTTTTGTCATATTCATGTTTTCTTTCTTTCTGCTAGCACTCTTAACATCTTCTGGTAAGTAACTTAGCAGATGGCACAATAAAGTCTTATCAGATTACAAGGCAAAGTCAGAAAGTAAAAGAAGATAATCATCATGTACCCTTCATTCCAGCAACAATCTGATCACCAGCCCACAGGACAAAGATGGAAAGAGTACTTCCTGCATCTTCTAAATTAATAATTCCTGCCTTATCTTAAACCTCATGCCTTCTTTTCCTGAACATTATTGTGCATGAATTGTTCCCACAAAGTCCATTTATTTATATGTGGTTTTCACTTTTCCTTTTCTAAAGAGCCCTCTTCCAGTTCTTTTGTATCTTTTATAAAATTCAGTACTTCAAACACAATTGGTTTAGATTTTAATATCCATTTTCTAGTAATTGCTTTTTTGGCAGCCAGCAGAATTAAACTTAGTAGGACTTTAGTATGTGTAGGCAATTCAGATCCAGTGTCCTAGCTCAAAGTAATCATTTCCTTAATTGCAACCATTTCCTCCTCCAGTATTTTTGACAGAGTACTCTTTACTAAAGAATTTTAAACACTTGCCAAATCATTATATTTCCAAAAAGCATTATTCCTAGTTTCCTTTTTCTTCTCCATCATACCTCCTGTGTTTGCTGTCTACCTAAGGAAAACATCTTTTGGAGTCTACTTGGTGGTATAAAAATAAATATGCAAATATTTCCAATTAAAAATTCTAAACTTCTAGACTTGGTTGCATACTTGGGAGCCATACTTATATCCTCCCATTGTTCCCTTGTAAATTGCACTTCCTGACTCTCTTCCCAGTCTTTTCTAACTTTCTCTGATTTTTTTATATTCATCATACAATATTTTAAATGCCCTGCTAATTATCCCCTTTCTAAAAACAGCTTCTGTTCTAGATTTAACTAGAAACTCTACCAGAACAGTTCTTTCACTTAGGGCTCCCCTACTCCTTTCTCTTTGCCTGTGCACCAATATCAATAACTGATAGGGAAGACAATGTCTAAACTGCAGTCCCAGCTTCTTCTTGGTGGTGTTCCACTTTATTACCTTTTCCTCTCTAGTTATTTGCTGCAAATACCAAGGTTCATTTGCCAGTTTTCACCAGAGAACTCCAGCTCACTCTTGCCTATTTTCTGTACCCCCTACTTGCAGTTAACCCTGTTGTCAAAATCTTCGTTCTACTTTCCCATGTTGGATTGGTTCTTAGAATACTTTTCTGCAACTCTGTGAATATAATATTCTGTATATTGGATATTACTATCCTTAAGGATCTACATACAAAATACTGTTGTCTTTATTTCTTGCACATGCACATACCCCTTCATCATCATCCCTTTCCACATTGAATTATAACCTTCTGCTTGTGTTATGTACATTAACCTTAGCTGTGTATCTCTAAAATATCCCTTAAAATCAGGTAATCCTCCACCACCTTGTTCTATTGGGAAGACCAGTTTATCCCATTTACTCTCTTGCCCTCCCTGATAAATTATTTCAACTCTCTATTAATTATCGTCCACAACTTTATTATTGTAGGAGGGAATGCAAATGCTTCCATTGCCCTTCTCATAAAATCCCAATTTACTTTGTCAGATGCTTTCTCTGCATCAAGTCCGACCAGTAACAACATTCTGCTTCCCTGTGGATCATCATCATTCTAATAATTTTGTCAGATTTTTGCCTCCTCGCCACAAAAACTACATTGACCCATATCTGTCAGTTTTGACATTGCCTTTTTCATTTTTTCAATGAGTGCAGACATCAACACTTCATAACCATGGTTTAAAATTGAAGTGGGACTATATGATGCTGAGTCTGATGGATCTTTGCCTTCTTAGGGTAATATAGCCACAACATTTTTCTTCTGTGCAGCTGGTACTTCCCTTCCAAATACTATTAAGCAAACACTTCCATATCTTTATCATTGTCTTCCCACCTAACTTCTAAACTTTGACAGGAAAAAGATCAGTTCTTGGAAATTTCCCTGCAGATTGATTATGCATCACCATTTTTCTGTCATTTCCTCCTGTCTTAACTATTAGTTGTTGAGACTCATGTTCTTCAAACCTTCGCATAATTAAGGCTGCCATAAATATTTCCACTAGTGGTCTTTCTTGGTTTCCACTTTCCTGTGCATCATAACAATTTTGATAAAATTTCTGAAATATCTGTAATACCTCTCTGTAGGATCTCTGGGTATTTTTTCTAATCATAGACTCCCTAAGTTTAGGGACAGCTAATTAATTCAGCTTCCTGTTGCCTTAGTCACTGTGCTAAAAGTTTTTGTGCTCTGGAATTAACAGCAATCTTTCTAAACTCATGCATATTATCCCAAAACTTTCTTATTTTCTTTTTAGAATTCTGCAGTTACTCCTTCTGTTGTTCAGTGACATTCCCTTTATTCTTCCCTTGTAAATAATTCCCATTACTTTTTAACCATACTTCTCTTAAACTCCATTTTCATTCACTGGCTATTCCTTCTGAAGAAATGTTTGTCTTCCCTAATAACTCTTGAATACTTCAACTGTCTATTTCTTAAATTGATTTGCTCTTCCTTCCTAACCTCCAAGTTTCCACAGGAATGTCATATGTTCTTGGAGACCTCCCTCTTCCTTATGCATCTGTATTTTTAGTCTTTCTGTCATATATTAATTATTGAGCCTTGTATTCCTGTAACCTTGGTGTAAAATAAGTCTTCTGTAAATATTTCTATTTCTGATTTATTTTGGCTTCATTATTCCCCTGTTTTGTAGAAATCCTCATAAAATTTCTGAAGTATCTCTTGTACAACTATAGGATCGCTTGTCTTTTTTTTTGTCATACACTCCGTATGTTTAGTTACACTTCTCTTGCTTAATTCATTGTGCTAAAAGCTTTTGCACTGCAGATATCTTAAATTGACCAAAATACCCCCTTATTGTTCCTTTAACAGGCTTCCATTGCTGCTTCTCGTATTATGTGAGATCCCCCTTCTGGAATACTTTAACTTTTGTTGACAACTCTTAAATAATTCCTGTTACTGCTTTCCCATCTTTAGCTCTCTCTTCTGCCATTGTGTTAAAATTTGTTTTCATTTTATCACACTCATAGGTTATCCCTTCTGATGTAATTTCTATATTCTCTAATAACTCTTGAATTCTAACCATTCCTTAAATTCATTTCCTCTATCATATATGTTGGAAAGTACCATTGTCTGATGTTCGCACCATTAACCTGCACTTCAGCTTATTTTTTATCAGTGCATGCTGTGCTGTAGTTAACTAAAAGCTTTTAGACCCATCAAGAAAATACTCATGCTCTTGTGAAATATAATTTATATCCAGTCTTGCCCAGTTGTTGTATCTTAGGGAATAATGCGTAAATTCTGTCCGCATTCCTGATGATGATGTCCTGCCTTTCTACTGATACAGCCTCACTATTAAGATCAGGTTCCATTCCCTACTCGTAAAAAATTCCCCTGACAAAAGCTTCTTACTGATTTCTCCGCTGTTCCACAAAAATAATTTTAGGTGGAATATAAATACATACCAGTATAATCATTCTCAATATTAATAACCCCTTGCTACCACAAAACTACCAATCTGAAGTAGGCAGACTTCATTTGTCTGCAACCTGTGGGTATCGGATCCGACCTCAGATCCGAGCCGGCATTTCAAAAGCTTTAGGCTCCGAGCTCCTAGCTCCTCCCTCTACCCATAATCCCCTGCCAAGCCCTAACTGTCCTCAGATTTCGTTTGCCGCTTTCAAGTTGCAATGGACTCCTCGAGCTCCTGGTTTCAGATAAGGATTTTTGACAAAAAAATTTTTGAAAACTTTAACTTTTATAATTTAATCGGTTAGAGTGTATGTGTTAGGCTTTCCTCTCGCTATCTTTTTAATTTATCTTCGGGTTTTTGCGTAGTTTGTGTGTTGTGTGTGTTTTAGGCCTGTTAGGGCTTAAGATGTCTGAAGCCCATAAGGCAGTGTTCTCTAAATGTACCGAGTGTGGCCATAAGCTATCCCCAGCGGATGGCCACACTCGTCAAGAATGCTTGGGGGTTGAACACCTGTCATCTGGTTGTACCATTTGTGCAGGGTTCAACCCCCGAGCTTTAAGGGAGCGGAGGTCAAAGCTTATTCTGGCGGGACTTCTCCCTCCAGATGCGGCTCCGGCCTCTGCCCCTTCTGGCCAGCAGCCTTCTGTAGGTGCTGCGGTCTCCTCTTCTCCGGTTGGGACTCAACCTCCCTCAAAAAAGCCAGAGGAGAAGGAGACTTCAAGGGAGAAAGAGAAGAAGGAGAGACACAGGGAGAGGCACCACAAACGGAGAGCTGAAACCTCAAGTTCGGCTCCTCCGTCTAAACGGGCCTCCCCTGTGCCTTCTAGATCTCCTCCTCCTCGGCTCCACTCCCCTCGGTTCTCTTCTGGGCCCGAGGAGGAGGAGGCTAGCCCTTCAGTGAGGTCCCCGAGGCGGCTCTCTAGGTATGCTTCGGTGGCCTCAACTAGATCCACCTTTTCTATGAGTGAAGCAGACATGGACTGGATGATGAGGAAATTCATCCAGGCCCAAATGCAAATGGGAGTGCTCTTAGCCCCCCCCCATCCGGGAGGGGCTTCGACCCCTTTTTTCGCCCCCTTGGCTCCTTCTCCGGCCCACACCCTGGGTTCGGAGCTGTCGGTGCCGGGCAGAGTTGGATCCGGGGGTGGGTCGGATCCGACAGGTCGGCGCACCTCGGATCCGTCCCATCCCTTGAGTGCTTCGGGTAGTTCGGACCTGACCTCTCGGAGCCGAGGGCCGAGCCTCGGGTCCGATGGAGCTGGTGTGTCTTCTGCTCCGTCTAGGTCGGAGCACACTGGTCTCTCGGATCCGACGGTTTCGGCTCCGGTCCGTGCGTCGGATCCGAGTGGGGGTCGGCTCTCGGGGCTTAGAGAAGCTGGCTCCCCCTCGGCCTTTGACGTAGTGGAAAGGGCGCTGTTGAGGACTACCGGACCCCCGGTCCCTGCCACGGCTCCACCCCGCACTCCCTTGCAGTTGGGCCAGGCTCCCACCAGCCGGTCCCAGGGACAGCCTGCCTCGATGTCCCAAGTAGTTCCCTTGGAACATCCAGCTGCTGAAGAGGACTCCTCGGACAGCCCCCCCGAGGAAGTGCCTCGGAAGCGTAAGTGCAAAAGGAGGCACATGGACTCCCCAGAGTCCATTACCGAAGACACAGACTTGGATGAAGGGGAGGGCTCCCCAAGATCACCCCCTGAAGACGTCTCATTTGGAGACATTATGGAGATGTTAAGGATCAGGGAGGGGTGGTCTGCCCCCAAGGCCTCCTCAGACGAGTCTGTGTTCTTGGAGGCATTCGAGGCGGGCCCATCTACCTCTTGGGTGTCCCCTCCTGCCGATCCTCTAGTGGACCTTATATCCACCAGAGCTTGGAAGGATCCAGACACCGTTGAGCCTGTACCCAAGCGTCCTGACCGTATCCTGAGCCCCCCGGCGGACCGCACTCACTGGAGCAAAGGCCCCCCGGTAGATGCCATGATGTTGGCTGCAGCCACTAAGAGGGAGTTGGCCCAGGAGAGTCCCTCTATGCATCCTCCGGGCAAGGAGTCCCACTCGATGGATCGCATTGGGAAGCGAGTTTTTAGTTCAGCAACCTTCTCCTTGAGAGCGCTGAACTACATGGCACACGTCATCAGGATGCAGCGGGATCTGATTAAAGAATACGCTGCATCTCCCCCAGAGTCCATGTCGGGTGAGGACAAACAGGTGTACTCCACCCGTATGGCCACTCTTAGAGCAGTTTCCAATACGTCTATGCAGCTACTTTCTCACGCTACCGAGGAAGCCGCTAGAGCCAGCGGAGCGGGCCTAGTCATGAGGCGGCAGGTCTGGCTCCGCCACTGTGATTTCGCAGAGCACTTCAAGGCGACTTTCGCGAATGCCCCCTTTGATGGTTCTGCCTTGTTTGGCAAAACAGTTCGCGAAACGTTCCGAGAAGGACGGGAAGACGCTGTCTGCCGTCGGAGTCCGCTTCTCAGCTCCCCAGAGGTCCTTCTCGAAGAACCAAAAGGGACAGAAGAAGATGTGGTTCCGGAAGTCGCAGCAGTCCCAACATGGTTCGTGGCAGAGGAGGACAGGGGGGTCGCAGTCCTAGAGGCAGAGGGGCTCCTAGAAACTTTGGGTCCAGAGAACCTTTCTCTGACAGACCCACGCAACAGCCCTGAAGGGTTGCCCAGCTGTCCGTCTCTGGAGGCAGTCGGGGGGGCATTTTTCGAGGCACCTGACTTCTTGGGAGTCAATCACATCAGACCGTTGGGTGCTTTGTGTGATATCCAGAGGTTATACCATTCCCCTGAGCAAAGTCCCCAGGTCACGCAGCCTCCCAGATGTACCACCCGACCAAAGGGAGGCAGCAGCTATCGAAATCGGGCAGCTGCTAGAAAAAAGAGCCATCCAGCGCGTCCCCCAAGATCAGACTGGATCAGGGTTTTACTCCAGGTTCTTCTTAGTGCCAAAGAAAACGGGGGACTTAGGACCGATCTTAGACCTTTCCCTGCTGAACCTGTCAGTAACCAAGCAAAAGTTCCGGATGGTCACCCTACAATCTATACTCCCCCTCTTGCGGGAGAACGACTGGATGTGCTCTATCGACCTCAAGGACGCGTACTACCACATTCGGATGGACAGACGGTCCAGGAGGTTCCTTCGCTTCCGGCTGGGAGCCAGTCACTACCAGTTCAGGGTCCTCCCCTTCGGTCTCACCTCTGCCCCCAGGGTGTTCACCAAGGTACTAGCAGTTGTAGCGGCCCACCTGAGACTCCAGGGATTACAGGTCTTTCTGTACCTGGACGACTGGCTCCTGACGGCATCATCAAGGCATCTACTGTGCTCAGCCAGGGACTATTTCCTTCTTATAGCCCCAAGGCTGGGCATCACCATAAACTGGGAGAAATCTTTACTGCACCCCACACAACTTATAGATTTCATAGGAGGAAGGTTAGACACAAGATCAATGCGGGCCTTCCTCACCCCAGACAGGCTTTCCAGCCTGAAGTGTCATATCACAGCAGTCCTGCAACTGTTTCCGACAGCAGCTTTGGTCCTGAGGGCCCTGGGTTCAATGGCGGCAGCTATTCCACTACTACTTCACGCTCGCTTACACATGCGGGTTCTTCAATGGACCCTACAGGTCCAGTGGTCCTCGCTATATTCCCCTCTCAACAGTCCGATAGTGGTCAGCAAGGCATGCAAGGACTCCCTTTTTTGGTGGCTCCAGTCTCCGGAGCCTCTAACAGGGAGACCCTTTTGTGCAGCATTCCCCCGAGCCACGGTGACCACGGACGCTTCTCGCCTCGGGTGGGGGGGCATTCTGTGGGCAAGATTGTCCAAGGCACGTGGAACTCCTCAGAGACCTCGTTGCATATAAATGTCCTGGAAATGAGGGCGGTGCTCCTAGCGTTGCAAGCACTTCACAGCCTTCTTCCTACGGGGACTATTGCGATCCAGACAGACAACATGTCGGTAGTCTGGTACATCAACAAGCAGGGAGGAACCAGGTCCTACCCCCTTTGTCGAGAGGCCATGAGAGTCTGGGAATGGGCAATTTCCACCAAATGCTTTCTTGTAGCAACGCACATTCCGGGAAAATCCAACATCCTTGCGGACAAGCTCAGTTGCACCATTCTTTCCCCGCACGAGTGGTCTCTCAATCCTCTGGTAGCGAAGAAGATTTTTGCTGTCTGGGGGCAACCCTGTTGCGATCTTTTTGCTTCTCACTCAAACGCCAAATGCGACAGTTTCTTTGCTCTGCTTCCCCCACCTGGGGAATCCCCGAGAGACGCTCTGGTGCATGCTTGGCCTCCCGGTCTCCTTTATGCCTATCCTCCACTGCCTCTGATGCAGAGGCTCTTGCAGAAAGCCAACAGTTTGGGGAGCAGAATGATTCTCATTGCCCCGTTCTGGCCTCGTCAACCCTGGTTCCCTTATGTATGGTCTCACAAAGTGAATCCACCCTGGATTCTGGATCCGATCCCGGATCTCATCTCCCATCCTCTGGGAATTCCGGTCCCCAATCTACACACCCTGAAATTGGCAGCCTGGCTGCTCCAGTTCCATCCTTGATTAGGACTCGGTATCTCGTCACCTGTCAAGGCCATTTTAGTGGCGGCTCATAAACCTTCCACTAGGAAGGTTTATTGGAGCAAATGGAAAAGGTTCTCTATTTGGGCGGTCCAGAAAAGTATGGATCCTTTTTCAGCACCTATGTCTGCGGTTCTGGATTTCTTAACAGACCTCTTTCATCAAGGGGCTAGTTCTTCCACGGTAAAGGTACAAATGGCAGCGATTTCCCATTATCATATGGGTCATGAGTCAGCTCCCCTCATGACTGCGAAACTTTGTAAGACCTTTCTTAAAGGAGTTTTTCTGTTGAGACCACCGGTCAAAGAAGCTGTACCACCTTGGGACCTGGCCTTAGTTCTACAGGCCCTTACTGCTCCTCCCTTTGAGCCTGCAGCTTCTGCAGAGTTAAAGTACCTTTCCTGGAAGACTGCTTTCTTGGTAGCCATCACATCAGCCAGAAGAGTGTCGGAACTTCAGGCTCTATGCATCAAACCGCCTTACCTCTCCTTCTTTCCCGATAGGGTGTGCCTCAGGACCAATCCATCCTTTCTTCCAAAAGTTTCTTCGGAATCTAATATTAATCAATCGATCAACTTACCTGTGTTTTTCCCCAATTATAAAAACAAAGGAGAATACAAGCTGCATTCTTTAGATGTTCATAGGCAGTTGCGATTTTACCTTCACAGAACAGCTGGTCATAGACAATCAGATCAGCTGTTCGTCTCCTTTGCTAAATTTGCTATGGGCAAAGCAGTTTCCAAAGTCACACTATCTAGATGGATTGCTAATTGTATTCTACAGGCTTATGACACTTCAGGTAGGCCTGCTCCTCAAAGGGTTACGGCTCACTCTACTAGGGCAGTTTCCACGTCAGCTGCGTTTAAGTCCCGAGTGCCATTGGATGATATATGCGTGGCTGCCACTTGGGCCTCGTCTCATACCTTCATTTCTCATTATAAGGTGGATGTTGCTTCCAGGGGAAGAGCATCCTTTGGCTCAGCGGTGCTCCGGAACGTCCTTCCATGATGGCCGCCCAAGATTTAGGTAGCTGGGGACTCTGTCCCACAGGTTGCAGACAAATGAAGTCTGCCTACTTCAGATTTAGAAGTTATGTACTCACCATAACGTTCCATCTGAGTAGGTGACTTCATTTGGATGCAACCATCCCCCCCTCCATCCCCCTGACCTTTATACAACTAGAGTTTTTGCATCTTTGTAGATACCTTTTTGGTAATGTTATTTAGGCAAACTCAATCTGAGGTCAGTTAGGGCTTGGCAGGGGATTATGGGTAGAGGGAGGAGCTCGGAGCCTAAAGCTTTTGAAATGCCGGCTCGGATCCGAGGTCGGATCCGATACCCACAGGTTGCATCCAAATGAAGTCACCTACTCAGATGGAACGTTATGGTGAGTACATAACTTCTAATTATTGTCCATTTTTCCTTTCTTCAATCTGTATTGTGAGCCCTAATTGCAGTCACTATTATTTGCCCCTGACATTCTGCTGAATTTCCACCCTGAAATCCTTTCTTTGACATTCAAATGATCTTTTTTATTCAAACATATCTGTTGTAGCATTGCAAACTGCACCATAGACTATCAATATAATTCATTGCTCTGTGCTGTTTGTCTTTAACATTAAGCCAGCCTACCTTCCATGTTAATATTAACAAGTCAATCATTCTGTTAAAAAGCTAAGATTGAACATGCTTATGCGTGTGTTAGAGCCTGTGTTCCCACTTCCACAGAGTCATCTCTCTTTTTTCTGGTCTTTATCCCCCTCTAAAATGTAAAAAAATGCAAGTAAACATTTAAGTTTAATTTTAAGAAAAAGTACACTGGTTAAGTTACATAAATAAATTAGGTTGTCATCTTGTATATTTAATACCTTGAGTTACTAAGGATGCCTTTACAAGTTCCCAGTTTCAAATTTCAGTTTTTTTTTTTAACTGAACTACTTGCCAAAATTTCTTTAAAATGTAATTACATTGTAAACTGCCATACAGAATATTGCATTTCTAAAGTAGAAGAAAGTATTATAAGAACTAAACCAACACAAGAATGGAGAAAAGAGATTCTGCTGATAGTGATGACAGCAATTAGGGGTACAGAGAATAGATAAGAGGGGGCTGGAATTTACTTCAGAAAACTGGCAAAGGAATCCAGTATATTTAGAGCAAAAGAACAGAGAGGGAAAGGTAATAGAATGGGAAGAAGTCAAGAAAATATTTGGACTGTGACTAGAGACTGCCTTCCATATCAAGGATTGATATCAGAGTATAGGCAAAGAGAAAGGTATAGGGTGTCCTAAGAGAAAGACCTGCTCTGTTAGAGTTTTCAGTTGAATCTAGAACAGAATCTCTTGTTAAAAAAGGATTATTAGTTGGGAATATAGACATTTGCACAATAACTATAGGAATCAATCAGAGGAGGTTAGAAAGGATTGGGAAGAGAGACTGAATAAGCAATTCACAAGGAAACAATGGGAGGACATATATTTATTCCCTGTTATGCAACAAAGTTTGGAAGATTTAGAATTTTTGCTTGGAAGGGTTTGCATAGGTATTTTTTTTTACCCCAAGCAAACTCCAAATAATTTTTCCTTGGGTAGTTGTCAAATGTTGGAGGGGTGATGGGGAAGAAAGAGGTAACTGGGAATATGTGTTTGGGGAGTATAATGAGTTAGAAGACTTTAAACATTCCTTACAGAGTACTCTGTCAGAAATATTGGATGAGTAAATGGATGTAAGTAAGGAAATGATTACTTTTTTTTACCAAGATACAGGATCTGAAATGCCTAGACATAGTTAGAACTTGTTAAGTTTAATTTTGGTAGCTGCCAAAAAAAAAAACAATTACTAGAAAATGGAAATCGAAGTCTTAACCAACAGTGAATGTTGTAGCAGAGATAAAAGACCTGGAATTAGGATCTTTAGAAAAGGACAGGCGCACATTACATAGCAAAAAAATAGATACTCTGGGACCGATACATGCAGAATAATGTTTTGGAGGAAAAGTGAGGTTTAAGGGAAGGCAGAAATTGAGGAATTTATGTAACGTTGTATTGATGATAATTGTATACTATTGTATACAATTGATAATTGTATTGTAAAACAATATATGTGAATACTCCCCTGGGATCCACTTCATTGGCTCTGCTTGACAGAGGATTAGTTAATTAATCAATGGGGCGGCGAAAGCCGACACACTCTGGCTATGCTTATAAATGCCCTCGGGTAGATAGCCTAGTACCTACCTATGAACCTATAATGTTTGTAACTTTGAACATGTTAATATGGTTTGTTTTCTTTTATGTAAATTTGTGTTTGCCTATGTCTTAAGTGGTAAATTAATAAAGGTGTTTAAATAACTTAATTATATTACATTGTACCTCATCATCAACACCCCCCTTTTCCTCATTTTCTGCATGAAGTTTGGGAGTCATGTCAACTGTCTCAACCATAATTCAGTGCCACTGCCCTAGCTTCTTTTATGGTCAGACCTGATTACTGCAGGGCTTATCTCACACAGTCCATCCATCTCTTTGCTATATGATCTTTTTTGTAATTACCTTCTTCCTGTCTGCCCTTTGTCTTTTCACCAGATTGCCTTTTGCTTTCCTGCACATGAGCCTAAACCACCATAATGCACTCTATTTGACCTCCTCCACAGTTGACGCTACTTTTAACTTCTGGTCTGATGTCCTCATTTCATCATCTGCCTCATAGTGTGCATCCTTCCACCAATCTCTGGCACTTCATCTGCTTCCTCAGCTGTTCTGCCTTCACTCCCCAGATTGCTGCACCATACAGTAGTACTGGTTGCAGCACTGATTTTGTACATAGTACTTTTCAGCGTCTTTGTACTTCACATATTTCATTCAAAATATGCCATGCTCAAATCTCTAATGATTAATTTCCTACACCTTCAGGCTACTTATCTTCAGCCTAAACCAGGTACTGCAAGTTACTTAGCAAATGCAAGAAGAAAAATAATTTTTTTAATTTCTCTCGTGTTTTCGGATTTTTTTACTTAAAATTGTATGTTGCTTAATTTAAGAACATTATATCTACATATCCAACTGTACAAGAACAGGCAAAGTTCTGTTAATCTTGCATGTAATATAATTACTGCATATTTACATCCCCAGCAGCCACAGATCACAATATTATATTAAATTTATTGTGCTCCTCTTCAGCCTCAAAAATGTACTTCAAAATACAATGCACTGAATTGCTGGGTCTATATTAGATCTTCGAATGCTTAGGTTGTTGAAGGTGGAAATGGCACCTAAATGTCAAAATCTAATAAAAGCGACAGGCCAATTACTCAAAATTTTTCCAGGGAAAAAATTTGCGTGGCCACCAAAAAAAAAAAAATAACTAAAACTCTAATCAAACACCACCCCCCAACTAAATATACCAACTCCGAGATCGCTGTATATCGGGGAAAAACTTTGCGTAATTGGCCTGTCGCGTTTATTAAACTTGGACATTTAGGTGTCGATGTTTCAGAATTCAAACACCTAAGCATTCGAAGATCTAATCTAAACCCGAATTGCCTACCTACAGAGTGTGGTCCTCTTTGCCTCAGAAGTGGCAGACTTGACTTTTTTTTTGCATAATTTTTGGTTTTGCTACTTCTCCAAAGGTTATGCTCATGTGTAACCATGGCTGAGTGTCATACCTCTCAGCTGTACAGATTTTTGCAGAATGTCCAAACTTTTCCTAATTATTAAAAGTTTTGGTTTTCTGACAAATTAGTGGCAAATCATTAAAGACTGAAGTTAGAAAATTATGACAGATATTTCATTTTCAGACTTCAAACCCTCAGAAAATTCATGCTAATGCAATACCTGTTATTCTATCAACTTTTTAAGTTTGTAAGAGCAATATTTAAAAATTGTCCCTATTTTTGGGCCTTTGCCCCACTTTTATTTATGACTTTGTCCAGATTTCTTGTTCTAATAGTTTGAAAGGTATGCTGAGCACCAATCTTGGGGAGGAGAAGTGTATGGGGGCATGGGCACCTCAAAGGCAGGTGCAATACATATTAGGTTATCTAACATACTTCTTAACCTCTTGCAGCAAAAATCAGGGGCAAAAGTAATGAGGGACAAAAGGCACAAAGTCAGGGACAGATTTTAAATTTTGCTCTTGTATATTTATAAATGTTGTTTAGACCAAAAATATCTTCAGCTGCTAGAATAACAGGTTTTGCATTAGTATCATCATATTCGAATGATATTAAGTGTGAAACTGAAACGCCTTGCATTATTTAGTGATTGCAGTCCTTAGTGATTTAGCAGAAAAGCAGATGTTTTATGAAGAACAGACCAAAAAAATTATGAAGAAAAGTCAGGAGCAATTGTTGATACATGTTGAAGCTTGTGTGTGTGTGTGTATGACATCCATATTTATGCACGAACGGCAATTTCACAGAAAGTGAAACCGCCGATCATACAGTCGCGAAAGTACTTTTCACCGAAAAAGCACTTTCGCGAAAGTATGATAAAAAATAGGGGAAATCAGTGGGGAATGATTGTTGCCGAGATCGGAGTACAGTGGGGATAAGGGAATATTCCCTTTTCCCCACTGTAGTGCGATCTTGGAGTGAGAATATAAAAGTAGGGGTGTGTGGTGGGTGCAAGGTGGCTTGCCCCCCTGCTTAAATGTTAGTTATGTGTTTTTTTTTTGTTTGTTTATTTTAGGTACTTTAGCGAAAGCGCTTTTTCGGTTAAGTGTGTTCAGTAGATGTGGATTCGGACTATTGAACTTTGATTCAATAGTATGAGATCCATATATATATATATATATATATATATATATATATATATATATATATATACACACACACACACACACACACACACACACACACACACACAGAGCACTGGAGCACAGCAAGCAGTAGTTGTAGCCATATACCAAACTGACCTGATGTGGCCAGTTTAGACGCCAATCTGCTGCCCCAATTCAAAAGCTTATAGTCACTGAGACCCTTAAGAGACTTGGCATGTAACCCCTTTGAATTACACTGTAATTCAGTAATTTTCACCTCCTTTGTCTGGAAGGGCTAGCTAGGTAGGATAACTGTGGAGTGAATGTATAACTGCCTATCCAGTTATAAAGATTAAATTTGAAAAACTCATTCAATACGGCTTTTTTTGTGGCATTTCTTAAAACCTGTCACCAAAATTCAGCACATGTTTGCATTATAGGAAGTTTCAGTACAGTAAATTCACATTTTCTCCATTTACCTTGTCTGGCCAATTCAGTAATTGCTTTCTTCCATATATTTAGTCACAGCTCCCCAGCCTAATTTGCAGTGCCTGGTATGGAAACTGCAATGAATTGTGTTTCTTCTGAGGTCAAGAGACCTTCTGACAAAATTTTTTGTAGTATACTTTTGTGCTGTGTACAACACATAAGTCTATCCCCAAGGCTCCAGGCTACCTTGTTTGAAATTGACACTTATGGCAGCCATCACAGTTGTCATATGTAATTTTAAGCAGTTTAATTCACTCAATGCTTTCTTTTGTAGAATCTACGGTGTTATGCAGTCTTTGATGACTTTTAGTTTAAATTGCCTTCTAGATGATTTTCTGTATCTTTAGATTATTTTGATTCAGGTTTTTATGGTGATAATAAACTTAACTATTAGCTGTATGTCTTAGTACATATCACCCAAAGTAGTACAGGTAATTCTTTAGCTTTCAGCGTTACAGTAATATAGGAGGTATTTTTACATCCTGTGTAGTAAGCCACCCTCATGCATATACTCTTAATTAGGCATTTTTATTTTCAAAAATCACTATGTAATGTTTGTGAGCAGACAGTAATATACAGCTTTGTTCCATTGTCCATTACTTGTGCAGCAACTTTCTATATGCCTTCTAGTATGAAGCTCATCTCGTGATTTGTTCCATTTTCTCACCTACTTTTCTTTGTTGTAACTTTATGAATTAATTTTTAATTACTCTCTGCTGAGTGGATTAGGCGTACTTTATAGGTTCATAGGCAGGTACTAGGCTATCTGCCCGAGGGCATTTGTAAGCCTAGCCATTGATTAACTGATCCTCTGTCAAGCAGAGCCAATGAAGTGATCCCAAGAGGTGTATTTTCTGTTACATGTACATAACTGACCACTTAACACCCCCCCCCCGGCAAAGTAAAAGAACATACGTTCATGACAGTATCTCAAAAATATTAGTAGTAAACACCCTAATTCAGGGTAGATACAAAGCATTAACAGAAACAGTGCTGATACAAAGGCCATAGTAATTCAAAATAAAGTTGTAAAATATGATGTGAATTATAAAAGGAGCACTTGGTACTTGGTGAGCAGTCTTTTACGTAAAACCATGTATTACAGTTAATATAGTTTAAGAAGGTTAAGTGATTTTGTCACACTTTAAATATTTTTTTTGTTTTACATGCATTGCAATAGCAGTATTATTTATAGTGGTAACTGTTGTGTATGTTGTCTTTGGTGGAATTACTTAATTCCTAACTGAAATTGTCAGTAAAGAGCTTCTGTTAAAAATAATAATAAAAAAAGACAGCTTCAACTGGCATTCTGAAACCAGTTTTTCTGTGAAACTGCTGTAGCATGGTGTCACGTTGGGTAAATGGTGCTAGAGTAGAGCTGGAAATAACGAAGCGTGGCAGGCTTTTTTCAGAGACCTGCTCTTATATTTTCTGGGCTTCATCTGTGACAGAATTAAAAAAAAAAGTGAATATATTCACATTTGGTTTTGTAATCTAATTAGTGTTGCACTGGGTTTCATACTGAATTTTCTTCAGAAAAAAAGTTTATATTGCATACAGAAGAATTTAAATGTACCAAATTCCACTCCCTTGCCCAAGACCAACTGTGTGTGTGTCTGTGTAACAATCTGTGGGACAAAGTTTCTCTGAGGATTATAGCAGTGATTTTTTTTCCTAAATTCATATCCATAGCTAATTTTCAGACAGATCCATACCATTCACTAACTTCCCTTCATATCAAACAACAACACTTTACCTGTACACTTACTGCTGCCATTCTACACATTAACAAAAGCAACAATGCACTACTATAAACCAAGAGTGATAACAGTGTGACCACAAAATCGAAGTACAAACTGAGAGTAATACATTCATCAGTTTAAATACGTTATGTGTATAGATATAAGTAGATAATATGTTTAATTTGGTAATCTGCATCAAAAGAAACTCATTATATCCTAGCAGAAGCTGAACTGTTTGTGATTTCCCAAATGCCTTTCACTGCAGTATGGAGGTTGTCACACAGCCTCATCATCATCAACAATATCACTGTCATATGATCTTCCTGCTGAACTTAAATATGGGTAATCTTTGTAAGGATTTAGAACTCCAAGATGAGAAGTTAAACAACTTGGGCATCATTGTAAAACAAGAAAAACACCACAAATATCAGGAAAATAGGGAAAATTATGACAAATCATGAAACAGTTATGGCAAAACCAGAGAATGAGGCATTAGAATAATAAAACGACCATGAGGATAAGAAAAGAAACAAATAATTTTAAGAGTAGATAAACAAGGAGATGAGTAGCTTTAGTACATTAAGCTTAATGTTCTTGCTCTGATTGTCAAACTTCGTAATTCTACTCAAATAAAAATTGAAGTAGGATTCAAATCTAAATTTTTTCAATATTTGTATAAGTGTCAGTCTGATGTGACATATACTATCAGTATAGTCATAAGTAGGGAAGGTAGTCAACTAAGTGACGAGCTACTTTTCTGCTTGTAGAGTTTGTGTTACTTGAAAAGAGCATATTTGATAAGCAATTCTATTGACAGGTATAGATACAGATAAGTCTAGGTAATATATTCAATCATGTAACTGGGAAAAGCTCTAAGAAGAGGGTATCATGAGTAGTTAAGTACTGTTTGTGTGATTTTGTTTCTCAACAGCTCGGGATTAGCAGTAAAATTTAAATATGAGATACAAAGAGTACCCTTTCAGTATGAGTTGGTTCAGCTGCCCTCTTAGATTTAGGATAAATAAATTTTATTTTATTGACATAGCTGTTTTGAAGCCCTACTACCTTTTTGTTACTGTATCTGCCTTCAGTTTATGTTCTGTGAGCTAAATACCAGTGGAACGTGTTTCACAGAGCAGGACGGTTATTTTTGTAGCCCAGTCTTTGAGGCAGTATAAGCTGCTGATAAATCAGTTTTTTACTAGTCTCCCTTTTGAATTATCTTAGTTTGGAGTTCCCATGATCTTTTCACATGCTGTAGCAGTGACTGTAGCTACCTTACTGTAGGTTCTGCTTAACAGTTGCTCAAAGTCAGTTAGAAGCAGCCCAGTTAGAAGATGGCTACAAAATATATATTTTTTTTCATTATAGCAACAGCTTTATTACAGCTTATGATCTCCTGTGTAAGACATTTCCTGTTGATGTAAAGGTACTGGATTGCTTGTGTGTATTTTGCCAGTACCAGGGATTACTTTATCAACACCAGACAATTTACCAAAAAAAAATGGCTGCTGCATATTGCAGTGTAGTGTCTTCTATTCAGGTGTCGATTTGACCAATCAGATATTCTATTTTTTTCTAGATGGAAAAAGAAAGATAAACTCAGAAAATTATTTCAGACGTTTCATGCGTTGCTGTACCTGCAGTATTCCCTACCAAGCTACCAAATGAAAAAACTCATATACAAGGCATACACCGCTCCTCCCACTGAACCTGTGTGCTCCAATCAGAAGGCTGCTGTCTGTTTTAGGGTGGTACTTAAGGCTTGTTTCTTAGTATATCTTAAAGATCATATGCAAATGGATGCACACATTCCACTTCAGTGGACAGCCACTCTTTGCATTGGCCATTCAAAACTGCCTCCAAAATATGAAAAAGCATGTTTTAAAAATCACCCTAATGTCATGGTTGACATTTTGATGTATTCTGATTTTTATGGCACTTGTGAGTAGAAGTGCTGACCACACCCACTGTGCTGACCTTTTACTAATTAAGGGTTTACATTTAGGTAGATACACAGCTAGGATCTACTATAAACCAACATACTCAAATGAGTTCCTACATTTCAGTAGTAATCACCCTTTACACCAAAAGAGGGCCGTTATTAAAGGCCAACTGGTTAGGGCAGCCAAAATGACAACATTGGATAATGATTTTGAATTGGAGTGTATGAAACTGAAGGAGATGTTCCTCCTTAGGGGTTATCCCTTAAACATTGTGACAGGCATCATAGCGGAAGTGACTAGGAAAAGATCAACCAGGCATTTTGCACCTATATTAAATAGGGACAATAAAGAAGAGAATAGGATTTTTTTTCCAGAATACAAATGACATCTTCTGTCAAGGAAGTGAATTCAGAATTCAATTCTAGTTTCATAACTTTTTCTAGTGAAGCACATTTTTTTTTAGATTAATTTTAAACAAAAATTGGGCTTTAATCAATGACGATGCGGCAGTGCAAAACGAACTAGGGGTCCAACCTAAGATTACATTTAGAAGGGGATTGAATATCAAGTCCATTCTGGAGAGGAATATTAGACCATATGTTCTGAATAAGGACATGAAAAAATGTAATCAGTGCTCTTATTGTAAATTTGTAGAGGTAACGGCATCTTTTACTGTCAGGGGTGTTAAGTACACCCTGCGGGGAAAATATGATTGTAACACCAGTGGTGTCGTATAGTGCCAAGCATGCAACTGTTATTATGTGGGTAAGACTGAGCGACACTTGAGGTGGAAGATATACGGACACCAGTATAGCATTCAGAAGAAAGATGTAACCAATGCCTTGGCCAAACGTATTTTAGAACAAGCAAGTCATTATTTTCATTAAAAGCTGGGGTGGTACAGCGGTAGCATTGTTGCCTCACAGCAAGAGGTTCTCCTGTTCGATTGTCGGCTGGAGTGTCTTCTGTGTGGAGTCTGCATGTCCTCCCCGCGGTCGAGTGGCCTCCGAAAGACATGCGTGAATGGGCGTGCCTTCGCTGAAGGCTGGGTGTCGGGTTGGCAACTCGGCACCATAAAAATCTACTGCCAATCATTAGCGGACCGGAGTTCTGCTGTGGCGACCCCTAACCGAGAAAAGCCGAAAAGACAAACAAGTCATTATTTTCACTACCTGGTGATTGAAAAAGTAGAAAAGCCCACTAGAGGGAGCACTTGGACAATCAAACTAGAACAAGAAGAACTCTTATGGCAGTTGAGGCTGAACACTTGCTCCTACCCAGGTTTGAATGACTGTTGTTCAGTAAAGTGTGTGTTAAAGTTAAAATCTCTTTTCCAATGAGGGAGGTTTACATGAAAATATGTTTATTTGGTATTATTATTTTCAATACCAGTACATAAATGCTAATTTTTGGGGGGCTTGTATTTCTGTTGTATTTTAATCACATAATTTTAAATTTAATGTTAATTTAATAAGTGGAGGTTGCCTTTAAAATGTAAAATTCAATTGAGTGGAATGATGTCGCCAGATCAGTATTATTTAAATCAAGATCGGATTTAATGAAGTTGTCTGAAGAAGTTCATTTACTGAAGGTGGACGAAAGCACTTACAACAGTAAACTATTAAATCTAACAGTATGTGTTTTTCGAGTGGTGTGGTAGAATACTTCTGGAATTCTGGTTGTTACTGTTTCGATTTCCTTGGGTCTGTATTTGTAGGCATCAGTACTGTTGGGTGTATATACTCTCTAGACCTAGGTTTTCCTTTGGTGCCACCATAAATTCAAGAAGTTGTTTTGAAAGGGATAAGCTTGGGGCTCTGTCCTCTGGGTAATGAAGTTGAAACTCCCTTTCCAGATATGACAATTATGTACTTACCATAATGATAGCTTTGGATTGTACGTCATCTTTATTATTCCTACCCTCATATCCCCTCAGTCCTGGCCTGCCTGACAAGCAGGTCTTGGACATTTATCTTCTTTAGGTTGTACATAGTTGTATTTACAGTTTAGTCAGTCTCTGCCTTGATTGGACTTCAGAGATCTTAGCATGGGTTCTTAGGAGTGCAGCATTATGGGCAAAAGGCAAGTAGCATGTAAAAGTTTATGTCCTTCTATTCTGATGTTGCAGTATTCATAACAATAGGGAGTTGCTGCTTGCAGTGCCACTGTCCGGCCAATATACCAAAGTCTTAGTTCCAGGAGGGTACGTGTGTGACGTCTCATACCAGGGCCATAAACCGACGTTACGTATAAAAGTGACAGCTGCATGTACCCTCATCAGAATTTTTCTGCCGCAGTGATCATCGGATGCCCGTTTGCCTGTTCCACTTCTGCATCGCGTTTCTTCAGACGACCGAATTCCACATCGTTAAAGACCAGACTACCGCTTTTGACCATTACAGATAAGTGCCTGGTGGGGTTTTCTTACTTATTGTGCTAACTGTTTAAACTTGCATGTCAGCTAGGAAAGGGACGTGTGCTTGTGGGAGACAAATTCTTCACAAGGACACACACGATAAGTGTGTTTTTTGTCTAGGCGGGGCCCACGATCATACATCCTGTTCGATTTGTAAGGCGTTCGTCCCCAAGACTCTACATAGCCGATTATCCACTTTGAATCTATATCTTGAGAACCAGAGACTAAGATGCTTGGCCTTAGGCATGGAGGGAGGAGTAGGCCCATCCAACAAGCCGCTTCCGAAGAAGGTGAAAAAAAGTTAGGCCTGAATCCCAGGCTGCACCTAAGACATCCGAACAGGCTCTAGAGGCTATTGTAGACCCTGGGTCCGTTCAGATGACTGTTACCAAAACAGACCCGGGAACCTTAACAGAAGCAGGGGTGCGGGATACCGAAGGTACGTCCACTGAGGTAATTCAGCCAACATAGTCTGATGACGGAGGGGAACCAGAGCTCGCATTCTCGAAAGCCACTGCTCCTCCTATTCATGCTAGGCCGGCATCTGCTTCTCTTCTGACTGCTCCTACAAGCCCCTTGAAAAGGAAATAAAAATCCAAGCAGTCTGAACCCCCCCACAGATGCCTGGCCGGGAATCTTTCTCTCAGTCTGTTTAAGGCCTTACAGGCATTACAATCACAGCAACTCCCCCCTACTCTCACACCTCAACCACTCCATGTGTCTGAGGAAGATTACTCCTCTTCTGAGGATTCCTTCTCCTATGAAACACAAATTGAATCTCCCAAGGAATTCATTACTCCAGAAGAGGAGGATTCTATTTCTCCTGAATCCCCAGGAGAAGATTCAGCTTTGGGGATACTATTTCCCTCATGAGGGAACATTTTAAGTGGCAGGCCTCTGAGGTTTCAGACTCCAAGAAAAAGTATTTTGACCTTTTGCTAATGGAGCAACCATCTCCCTCAGCTGTGCCTCCTTTACTGCCTGCTTTTCAGGATGCCTTCCTAGCTGTTTCACAGTCTCCCAACTCCTAACCCCCAGCAGCTAAATGACCTGATCGATTTTACAGGGTCCCCCCGAGATACACAGTTTCTTTTCAAGAACCTTCCAGCAGACCCAGGTGTTATAGCTGTTTCTGCAGATAAGACATCCAGACAACTACCTTCTACTGCTCTTCATCCAACTGATAGACAGTAAATTTATGGGCAGGACAGGAAAAACGGTATATACCTCCTCCACTCTGGCCATTGGGGCCCTGAACTACCAAACCCACATGGCAAGGTATGTCCTTGATCACATTTCAAAAGCCTCTACCCTTCTGTCTGAGGTTGAGGACTCCCCTGTCAGAGCACAGCTAAATCCGCCTCTCTCCACAGCATCCCAAGTGACCAGTCACTCTTAAGTGCAGCAGTGATGCTGTGGAAGCTTCATCCAAAGCTGCTGCGTCTGGATCAGTGCTTCGACATTACTCCTGGGTACGGCTACAGTCCCTCCCCATGGATGTTCAAACTAAACTCCTGGATTGCACCCTTAGACATTAAGTTCCTTTTCGGGTAAGCTTCTGATGAGCTTCTCAAATCCCTCCAAGAGAAGGGTAAAGAATTACAGAACCTCAAACACCTTCTGGTGTCCCCTATTCCTAGATGTCATAGGAATTATCCTCAGAAGACCTCCTTTGTTAGAAGGCAATCTTTTCATTCAGCACCACAGTTAAAAGGACGTAGATAGCCAAGGAATACTTCTACTCCCAGATTTCCCTCCAGCTGCTCTACCACACCCTTTCGGAGGCAGCCTGACCAATCCAGGCCTCCTCCACTGTGACTCACCCCCTTTGCATCCAGCAACACCCTTATCCCTTCGACTCGCTCTCTCCCTTCCCTCCTGGCAGAGATTTAACAACAGAACAATGGGTCCTCTCCTTCATCCAGCAAGGATATTACATGACTTGGTGGATGCTCCCACCTTTCCAAGGGATTCCTCAACCACCAAAAAAACAAATCCACCTGTTCCCACCCATCATTCATCAACTTCTAAATCAAAGCACCATAGAACCAGTGCCCACCCCTCAAAGAAACGCAGGTTTTTATTCCAGAATGTTCGTGGTACTAAGGAAAGAGGGTTCTTGGAGACCTGTCCTGCATCTATCCTTTCTAAACCTCTTCCTCCACGTTCTCTGTTTCAAAATGATCACCTTACCTCTTCTGTTGCCTCTAATCCCCTCCCAAGCATTCATGGTAGCACTAGATCTCAAGGATGCCTACTTCCACATCCCCATTCATGCAGATTACAGGAAATTCTTCAGATTTTCAGTAGGCCCCTGTCATTTTCAATTCTCTGCATTGCCTTTTGTCTCTCCACTGCCCCAAGAGTGTTTACACTGTGTCTGGCCCCCTTCATTGCTCATTGCAGGACCCAGGGTATACAATTATACCAATACGTAGACGACCTACTCATCCTTCATCAAGATTACCATCTCCTACTCCTTCATTTACAACCGGTGTCAAACACCCTCTCTCTTATGGAGTTCACGATAAATGTAGAAAAATCTCACCTGATCCTCTCACAGGGCATGATTTTCCTGGGGTACAGACTCCGCACAGACTGCATGAAAGTCTTCATCCCAGACCAAATGATTCAGGAACTCTGCTTGTACTTCAGTCAGATCCTTACCCAAAATGCCCTGACAGCTCGGGAATTCCTAAGACTGTTAGACCACATGGCATTCCTCATACCCATGCTGTCTTTGGCAAGACTCCACATTCGCAAAATTCATTGAGTGTTAAAAAACCTATGGACCCAACATTCCCAGCCCTTGGGCTCTCCACATCCACTTCTCCTGTGCCTAAAAAAGGAGATCCTCTGGTGGATATCTGCAATGCAGATCAAGTTGGGGACCCACCTTCAGATTCCAGCACCACAACAACAGCTATCCACAGATGCTTCAGATCTGGGCTGGGGTACAATGTTAAAAACAAACCAACAGCACATCTCGGTACAAGGAAAATGGTCTACTCTAAAGGAAAAGGACCACATCAACATCAAGGAAATGAGGACACTGCTGTTAGCCCTTCTAACATTCAAGCCCTCTATCCTGCCAGGAACCCTAAAAGTAATCACAGACAATATGACTGTCCTGTGGTACATAAGCAAGGGGGCGTACCCACTATGCAGCCTGGTCATCCAGATGTGGAATCTAGCCGCTTCTCTCAGGGTCCACTTAATAGCCATGTATATCCCCTCAGCACAGAATGTGATGGCAGACACACTCAGCAGAACCTTATTTAATTTGTTAATACCACACATTTTGTGCTGGCTCATCTTTGTTTTTGACACTCAGCAGAACCTCAGCCCCCTCTCACGAATGGATGCTTCAGAGCGAGGTTTTCCTAGACTTGATACACGGGTGGGGTATTCCAGAAACAGACCTATTTGACTCCCCACTCAACAGGCAGATGCCCAACTTCTGCACAAGCTTGGAAAGTGGACGCCTTCTTCTCATGGGGAAGATGTACCTGTATGCCTTCCCCTCCTTCACTCTAATTCAAAAAGTCCTCCTAAAAAATTCAGAAGGCAAACCAAAAATCCTGCTGGTGACCCCCTTTTGGCCAAGACAGCATTGGTTAACCCTCCTACATTTTCTAGCCAAGGGAAATCACCACAGGTTACCCCACCATCTAGACCTACTCACACAGAACAAGGGATCCCTGCTACACCCACAGGTAAACACCATAAAATTAACCTTATGGGTGATAGGATTCTGATCCCTTACAAACACCTTTATTCAGAGGGCGTACTCAATGTTCTGCAGGAGGCCAGAAAACCTAGCACTAGGAGAAACTATGCAACTAAGTGGCACAGATTCTTCAATTGGTGTCATAGGAACAACCAGGACCCCCGCACTACCCCCATTCCAAGGGTCCTATCATACTTGTGTGAGCTACTCCAATCAGGACTAACATATTCTTCAATCAAAGTCCATTTGTCTGCCATCTCTTCCTGTCTGCCCATTTCACCCCCTCTGGCATCCAGACTGGAAGTCAAACTCTTTCTGAAGGGAGAGTCCCCCATGAAAACCCATCCCTCATTTGTGGGACCTAAACTTTGTAGTAGAAAAGCTAACCCCCCCCCCCTCCTTTGAACGAGCACACACTGTTTTCTTGAATCTTTTCACATTGAAAACAGTCCTGTTAGTAGCCCTCACCTCCGCCAGGAGGGTCACAGAGATCCAAGCCCTTATGGCCACCTCTACCTACCTTGTTTTCCACAAGGACAGACATTGTAGTCCTCAGGACCAACCCTTCCTTCATGCCCAAGGAAGTTAATGAGTTCCCATTGAATCAATCCATTAACCTACCAGTTTTTTATCCTCATCCACAAAATGCCTCAAAGTACCCTACATTCCTTGAATGTACACAGACAACTTCAGTACTACTTAGACAAAACCAAAGATATCAGGAAGTCAGATCAGTTATTAATTTCCTTCTATCCCAGAGCCCTAGGGAAAGCTGTCTCTAAGCAAACCATTGCCTTATGGATCATTAAGTCCATTTCCTTGTGCCACTCCCACCATGGGAAATCCTTAGAAGGTAATATTAAACTTCATTCTACCAGAGCAGCTGCTTCCTCTACTGCCTTCTTCAAAGGCATAGACTCCTCTTACATTTTAGAAGAAGCTACTTGGACCTCAGTGCATACCTTCACCAAGTACTACAAGTTGGACATAGCATCCCGTGCTAGAGCAGGATTTTCCAGGACCATCTTACAGGGTCTCCTTGACCACAGGACCCCTTCCTCCTCCCAGGTTCATACTTAAAGCTCTGGTACTCTCCCTACTGTTATGAATACTGCAACATCAGAATAGAAGGACATAGAATAGTTGTGTAAGAACTTACCATAACCTTAGATGTCTTTCTCTTGTATGTTGCAGTTTTCAGTCCCACCCACCTACCCCCTATCTCTTTCTATTATCCCAGGTATCTCCTGTGGGCACAAAGGTTTATAGGTGTGTACTAGACTAACGGCCCTGGTGCCTATATAAGCCTAGCCCAAGAAGATTCCCTGGCATCATGCCACCCAAAGTTAGTTTCCAGTTCCCATGTCAAGTAAGGCCACTGAAGTAGTCCCAGGGATGAACTTACTATTGCCCAACCACTCGTCAAGATTTCTCTTAGAGGGCCAGTGAAGTGCTCTGCTTGATGTGAATGGGAAGTTTTTTCCTGAGTATGGGAAGTCTCTGGGTTAGGAACCTGTACCTCCAGCATGTTCTGTTTATTGTGGTAATGAGGTTTAGGTCCCTGGAGCGTGTGGCATGGAGGGATTGCGGTTTCTTTAGGTGTAGCATATCTAGCAGATCGCCTCTAAGTAGGCGATGAGACAGAGTATAGCTGGAGTTATTTGACTCTGTCCATATAGGGCATGTGTCAAAGGCCTAAGATCCTCTTAGTGAGGTATTTTTGTGGCCTTTCCTGTTGTTGTACGTGTCTAGTGAGGTACATACCAAATGAGTCGTCATATTCTATAATAGGTCTAATGAGGGACGAGTAGAGAGGGATTATGACCTCTTTCTTCCTGGATGAGAAAACTTTTGTAATGAGATGTGCCACATAGAAGGACTTTCTGACTACAGTTGCAAATGTGGTTATCAAAGGATAGGTTGCTGTCAACCTGTGTCTCCAGGTCTCCTATCACACCTTCGGTGTTTAGTGGGCTACCGCCTATGTGGTAGTTCATGGTCACCAAATTTTTCCCAAAGGGAATGACAATGCACTTTTTGGCATTGAGCTTAAGGCCATGGTTCTGGCACCAGTCACAGGTGTCAGTGAGGCATTTTTGTAGAATGTCTACATCAGTTGGAGAATCAATAATGGCCCCAAGTTTGCAATCATCTGCGAACCTGGTCAGCCAGAGTCTCTTTGTGTTGGCTTGAAATTCAGAGAAGTAGATGCCAAACAGGAGAGGACCTAGCACCGATCCCTGTGGGACATCACTTGTAACTGATCGGTAGTCAGATTTGGAGTCTGCTACTTTCGCAGTGTGGGTTCTATGAGTGAGCCAATTGGCAACCCATCTTATGACATAGGGGTTTATGCCTAGTTTAGTGAGTCTATCTATGATTCCTGAGTGAGGGATGGTGTCGAAGGTCTTGGCAAGATCTAGGTAGGCTGTGTGAACTACTTTACCCTCATCCACAGCTCTAGTGACAGACTCGAAGAAGTCTATCAGGTTGAACAGGCATGATCTACCTTTCACAAACCCAAACTGCGTAGGGTCCAGAGTTTGGAGATTTGCTGTATCCTTATTTGTAAGGTCCATGATGATACGCTACATAGTCTTACTTATCAGACTCGTCAGGCTAATGATGCAGTAGTTCCCAGAGTCTGTAGATGCTCCCACTTTGTGGAGTGGGATGACCATAGCAGTGCGCAATTTGGTAGGAACAAAGCCTGAGATGAGATTAAACAGGGTACTCAGGTGTGGTGCCAGTTCATCTTGTAATTCATGTAGAACACAGCCAGGGATATTGTCAGGTCCCATGGAAGCTGTATTCTTGGCTTTGGACAGTACGTTTTTTACCTGTATAGCCATGATAATAGGGACATGGCATTCCTTGGGTATTGTTATAGGCCCTTTAGTAGGTGAAAGGGGTGTAAAGTTCGCACTGAACCTGTCTGCCAATATGTTGGCAATATCACTTGATTCTGTATATGTATTGCCATTGTGCTGTAACTCAGAGCAGATCTGAGTATTGCCATGTAGATTCTTGACATAACTATAGAATGCCTTGTGGTTGTCTTTAGAATCTGCAGCAATTTTGTTTTTGTAGCTAGCTTTAGAGGATTTCATGATGGATCTCAGTTTTTTGCTGAGGCTGACAAGGGAGTTTTTCCAGTCTTGGGACTTCACCCTATTCTGCAACAGTTTTTTCCTTCTGTTGTAGTTTGTTTATGGTGGGGGACCACCAGATTGGCTCCTTTTTTGGAGGAGAGCGTCTTGGTTCTGTTTGGTATAGCCAGTTCCATGCACTTGTGTATGTGCTCATAGAGTACATTGGTGTACGATTCAATCATGCACCTATTTTCCATTTGCATTGGTGGTATGAAGGGAGCCACCTCTGTTTTTAGAAGTCCTAAATTGGCTTTGGAGAAGTTTTTTACAATGGTTTCCTTTAGGAGGGATGAGAGTGGGATGTGGATATCCATGGTTATTAGCTAGTGGTCAGATCTGACCAGGGAGGAACTGATTACTGGTGTAGAGCAACAGTCGCCCATGTTAGTAATGACCAGGTCAAGGATATTTCTACTCTGGTGGGGGTAAGAATGAGTTGGTCTAGGGCGTTGGAATTAATGAATTCCAGAAAATGTTGAGCAAGTGTGTTGGTACATGAGTAATTTTCCCACTTAATGGAGGGGTAGTTAGAGTCTCCCAGTATAAAGGTATTGGTTTGTACCCTAATATTTTCCAGTGTGTTTTGGAATGTGGAGTGGGAGTCTTGGGACATGGTGGGGGATCTATAGCAGGCTACAACCTGGATTGCAGTTTAACCCAGTGTTAGTTGTACCTGAAGTATCTCTGATGTGTTATGTTGGGCTGCTAGTCTGGAGGTGTGCATATCCTTTATGAATATGGAGACACCACCGCCTTTAGTGCTTCGGTCCAGGTGTAGGGGCCGAAAGGTGTGGTATGAATTATAGCCTGGTAGTGCTGTGGTGCTCTCCGGAGCCTTGACCCAGGTCTCGGTCACTGCACAGATAGGTTCATAGGTAGGTACTGGGCTATCTGCCCGAGGGCATTTATCAGCCTAGCCAGAGTGTGTCAGCTTTCGTCGCCCAATTGATTAATTAACTGATCCTCTGTCAAGCAGAGTCAATGAAGTGATCCCAGGGGTGTATTTTCTGTTACACATCCACTCGTCAAGGTTTCTCTTGAAGAGTGTTAGTGAGGGGCTCTGCCTGATGTAATTTGGAATTTTGTTCCAAAGCATGGGGAGTCCCTGTGACAGGAATCCATCCCTCCAGCATGTTCTATTTATTGTTGTGGCGAGGTTTAGCTCACTAGAGCGTGTGGCTCACAGTGACTTGGATTTCTTTAGGTGGAGCATGTCCATCAATTCTGAGTTGGACATGGCTTTGTAAGTCAGGCAGAGATCACCTCTGATTAAGAGATATGCCACTGAGTACAGCCAGAGTTTTTTCAGTCGGGCTGCATAGGACATATGTTTGAGGCCAGTAATCCTCTTGGTGAGGTACTTTTTTGGGCTTTCCAGCTGTTGGAAGTGTCTTGTGAGGTACATCAAATGGGGAATTGTACTCTATGATGGGTCTAATGAGTGACGAGTAGAGGGGCATTATAACCTCTTTATTTCTAGATGCAAACCCTGTAGTAATTAGATGGGCCACATAGAAGGATTTCCTAACTACTTTGGCAATATGATTGTCAAAGGAGAGATTACTATCTACCTGGGTCCCCAGATCTCTTATTACCTCTTCTGTATTAAGGGGCCTGCCACCTATGTGGTAATTCGTGGGTGTTTTGTTTTTCCCAAATGGGATGACTATGCATTTTTTGGCATTTAGCTTGAGGCCATGACTTTGACACCAGGTGTCCGTCTCATTAAGGCCCTTTTGGAGGATGGCCATGTCAGCCGGAGAGTCAATTATGGCTCCCAGTTTGCAGTCATTGGTGAACCTGGTTAGCCATAGTCCTCCTGTGTTTGCATGTACTTCTGAGACGTATATGCCGAAAGTAGGGGCCCCAGGACCGAGCCTTGCGGGACACCACTTTTGACTGGTTTAGAGTCAGACGTGGAGCCTGCTATTCTTACCGTGTGAATTCTGTCTGTAAGCCAGTTGGAAACCCAACTCGTGATGTAGGGGTTTATGTTCAGGCTGGTGAGTTTTTCTCTAATACCCGAGTGGCCGAGTGGGGAATGGTGTTGAAAGCCGTGGCAAAGTCAAGGTAGGCTATGTAAACCACCTTTCCCTCGTCTATGGCCTTGGTGACTGTCTCGAAGAAGTCAACCAGGTTTAGTAGGCATGATCTGCCCTTAAGAAAGCCGAACTGGGTCGGGTGAAATGTTTGGAGATTCCCAATGTCTTTGTTAATGAGTTCCATGATGATGCGCTCCATAGACTTGCAGACCAGGCTAGTCAGGCTTATGGGGTGATAGTTACCAGGGTCAGTTGTGACCCCTCCTTTGTGGAGAGGAATAACTGTTGCTCTTTGCCATTCTATGGACATGTAGCCTGTGGAGAGGCTGAGGTTGAACAGCGTGTTTAGGTGGGGGGGGTTAATTCATTCTGTAGTTCGTGCAAGACGCAGCCTGGGACACCATCTGGTCCCATTGACGCTATGTTTTTGGCTTTTGAAAGGGCTGTTTTCACCTGTGCATCTGTGATTTTTGGGACACTACACTTTTTCGGTATTGTTGTGGGCCCTTTTGGAGGTGAGCGAGGGGTGAAGTTTGCACTGAATCTATCTGCCAGGATGTTGGCAATATCAGTAGGTTCAGTATATTTTGTACTATTTTGCACTAGTTCAGTGCATATCTGCGAGTTGCCACTTAGATTCTTAACATAGCTAAAAAAGGCTTTGTGGTTATCTTTTGAATCTTTGGCTGTTTTTCTTTCGAAGTTAGCCTTGGATGATTTCATGAGGGACCTTAGCTTCTTACTGATACTGATCAGGGATGTCTTTCCTTCTTGGGATTTGCTTTTTTTCTGAACTAGTTCCTCCTCCTATTGTATAGCCTGTTTATTGCAGGGGTCCACCAAACTGTTTTTTTTCTCATAGAGGAGTGAGTCTTGGTTTTGCTAGGGATGGCACGATTCATGCATCCTTGTAGGTGCTCATAGAGTGCATTTGTAAAGGTTTCTGCATCTTGGGCAGCGTAATCCTTTAGCATGGGGGCTGTGAAACTTACCACCTCTGTCTTAAATAAGGTGAAGTTTGCTTTAGAAAAGTTTTTTACTGTGGTTTCCTTAGTTGGGGTTGGTGGTGGGGTGTGGACATCCAGAGTGATTAGTTTATGGACTGATCTAACCAGTGACGGGTTGACCTCAGATGTGGAACACCTGTTGCCCATGTTGGTGATGACCAGGTCCAATATGTTTTCACCTCTGGTAGGGGAGTTTACTAGCTGATCCAGGGTGTTTGAGTTGATGAATTCCAGGAAGCGCTGGGCCTGGGAATTTCTACTAGAGTAGTTTTCCTAGTGAATGGTAGGGTAATTGAAATCGCCCAATATCAGGGTGTTCGGTAGGACCTTCATATTTTCTAGTGTCTCCAGAAAGGTGGAGTGGTGGCCCTGGGTCATGGAGGGTGATCTGTAGCAGGCCACAATTTGCATTGCAGATTTGCCCGATGTTAGTTGCACATGGATGATCTCAGAGGTATCATGCTGCTGCCATTAAACTGGAGGTGTAGGTATCCTTGATGAATATGGATGCACCCCCTCCTTTTGTGTTTCGGTCCGTGTTCTGTGGCCGAAACTTGTGGTATGAGTGTGCTGGGGTGCTCCCTGGAGCCTTGAACCAGGTTTCAGTTACTGCACAGATGTCGACGTCCTACATACTGAGGAGTGCTTCGAGCGTGTGCATTTTGAGATTTAAACTCCTGGCATTGTGTAGCATAACCCTCAGTTTTTTGTTAATTGTGCTGTTTATGGAGGTGGGTTTGACTTTTGAGCCTTGCCTAAAAAAGGTACTATGGGGGCAGCAAGAGCCTTGGCCAGTATTTGAAAGCCTAGGGGTGACAGGTGCAAGCCGTCTCTTGAGAAGCAACGCAGCTTGTTGATCATGTCATCCCAGGCTGACCGACACTGGATCCCCTCTGAATGACACCAGAAGCTTAGCCAGTTGTTGAAATTGATCATTTTTTTCTTTATACTGAGGTATCATTCTTGGTGAGGGCAGGATGCTACTCAGGGTCAGGGTCATACCAGCCTGGGCTGCATGATCAGAGAGCTCTTCCATGTCTCTTTTCATGTAGTCCAGGGAGGTACGTATCAGGTCATTCACACCAACATGAACAGTGACAGAGTCATACTTGTAGTTGTTCTGGAGTGACCTGAGTGCTTGTGTTATGTGGTGGATTTTTTCTCCCAACAGGCAGCTAACAGTAACCTTCTGCTATCCAGCCTAGTGAGTGGGACATCAGTGTGCCTGACTATAGAGTCACCTATTACTAGTGTTAGGTATGTTATTTCGCCTTAAGTGCTGTGATTGTGCAGCACACTGATTTTGTGTTATGTGTGTTATCTGGTTTGTGATGGGAAGTGCAGGTAGTTTGGGTGTCTGCTTTGGAGGTCTCTGATGCTTTTGCAGGTTTTTATTTAGAGCCTGTGGGTATGATTTTGTGTATTTATGTGTATTTTTTGCCAGTGCTGTTTTAGCAGGTCTGTGTGCAGCTGGAGGTGTGGTGCAAGTGTTAACCTTCTCCTCTTGTCTGTCTGTCTGTTCCAGTCTTGGGTGGAAACAGCTTAGCTTCCAGTTTGGCTGTATAATTGCATCTCTCGCATATGTTAGTGTTTTGTGGTAGGAGGAGAGGGTTGTCTGTGTACATGAGGCAGTTGTAACATTGCCTCAGGATGCCCAGATTCACCAGCTGGACTGGAGAGTGCACCTGAAGTTGCCCTTTGGTCATGCCTGAATAGTAGGGTGAGCTGCTTAGTCACTTGATTGGTGAGGGGTGAATAAAGAGCCTTGCCCTGGGCAATCAGTGTCAGGGTGTATTAGTGCTTGCTATTAGGTCTAAGCAAGTGCTGGGCTGTACGATGCTTTTTGAGTGCTTAGGTTGAGAGTTAGGCTAGTTTCAAGGAAAAAAACTGAAGAGGAGACTTAGTGGTGCCGGGAATAATTTAACCGTAGCAAACCGGCACTGCAAAACCATGCAAATGCGGTTTTTATAGTAGGGAAATGAAAGAAAGAGAAATTAGCCCAAAATGGCCAATAAACTACCAACTTCTGGGATGGAACCACTCCTCCAGGGACAGATAGGTTTCTCAAAGCTCCCCTCTCTCACAGGTGAACAGAGAAACTTCCTTCCATCCAAGTAAGATATGGGCAATTCAGAAACTAGTATCACAGCCCTGAATTCAGCACTAGCCTGAAAACTGGACTATACTAGCTTAGAAAGGCAGGAAATAAGGAATTTGTTATTTTTTTTTTTTTTTTGAAAAGATAAGACAAAAACAGTATAAAATACACTTAAAACAGGTTTAAACTACTACAAACGATCAGAAAAGGCTGTCGCCTACAACAGTTAAATTATTTAAACAAAAAACAACTTTTTAAAAGTGCAAGCAGTCAAATAAGTACAGTATGTGAAAAAAACAAGCTTTTAAATCACAATAAATGCTGGAAAAATCTGGGTTTAGGGGGAAAACAGTTAAGTACAGCAAGAAAGTACAGAAAACTGATACTTAATCACTCCAAAGTCTCTCTTCTTGTATCAGTTTAAGGCTTTCTAGTGCTACCCAGTAGGTTAGTTACAGGAAAGATGGGAAACAAGCGCAGATGTGGCCTTTTAAACCAGAAGGTTGAAAGAGACGGACAAACTGTCCAAATTGCCAATAAACTGCATTATCCTGTCAATGTTTTCTATTTAAAGGAGTGCTTCGAGCGAGTGCATTTTGAGATTTAGACTTCTAGCATTGAGTAGCATTACCCTCAAATTTTGTTTGCTTGTAGCTGTTATGGTGGTAATTTTGTGTTCAGGACATTGCTTAAAAAAGGCACTATAGGGGTGGCAAGAGCCTTGGCCAGTATCCGGAATCCCTGGGGTGACAGCTGCAGAGCATCTCTGGCAAAGCATCGAGGTCTGTTGATCATGTCATCCCAGGCAGACAGATACTGGATCCCCTAAGAATGACACCCAAAACTTAGCCAATTGTTATAGTCAGTCATTTTCTGCTTGTACTGTAGTATCATTCTGGGTGACAGTAGGATGCTACTCAGAGCTAGGGTCGTACCTGCCTGGGCTGCAATATCCGAGCGCTCCTCTGTCTGTTTTCATGTAGTCCAGGAAGGTACGTCTCAGGTCATTCACACCAACATGGACAATGACAGAGTCATATTTCACCTGTTGTGGAGTGACTCAAGTGCGTGCGTTATGTGGCGGATCCTGGCACCCGACAGGCAGCTGACCGTAACTTTCTCCTTATTCAGCCTAGTGAGTGGGACATCAGTGTGCCATACTGTTGAGTCACCTATGACTAGGGTATTGGGTAAGTTGTTTTGCCTTGTGGGCTTTGGTTGAGTGGCATACTGTGAGAGTTATGTGTCCCATGGTTTGTGCTGGGATGTGGTGGATGTCTGCGTTTCTACCTCAGAGGTCTCTGGGCAGATTTTTATTGAGATCCTCCACAAAAGCAGGTGTGTCTTTTGTGTTACTATGTGAGGGTTGTAGTGGTGTATGTTCTGGAGGGCTATGTATTGAATGTGATGCAGGTTTTAATCTTCTCCTCTTGACTGGCTAATCCAGTCTTGGCTGGAGAGTGCTTGGCTTCCAGTTTGGCTGTATATGTGCATCTCTCACAAGTCATAGTGTTGGGAGGTAAGAGGAGAAGGTTGTCTGTGTACATGAGGCAGTTGTTACATTGCTCAGGATGCCCAAGTTCACCAGGAGAAAGCACAGGGAACTGACCTTTAGACATGCCTGGATATGAGCTCAGTATATTAAGCACTGAAGCCTTTCACAGGAAAATATCACTCAAAGTGTCTGAGCCTGTACACAGCACTGCCAAACACTTGAGGGGAAACTAATACGTAGACCCTGAAAATTTAAAGATGAAGTATTTAGGCAGATATTTTAAAACTAGGAAGAAATCAAGCAGTACTTTCTGAAAATAAAGAATTAGCTTGTCAAGAATGATAAAAAGAGGGGAGTCATATGAATGGCTACTGCCTGCCTGCTACTAATGCTGGTCTCAGCACAGCTTCACTCTGTTGGGATACAATACTTATTTGCTTCTTCTCTCACCTGTTGCAAAATGTTGGCACCAGTCCCAAGAAGAGAAGCAGGCCACGGCCTGTTTGGTGATCCACAGTCTTGTCCCAGATGATGCAAAGGTCTGCAGGCTTGTAGACTTTTTCTGGTAGATGCCTCAAATAGCAAACAGACCAATCAGGTACGTTAAGCACATACACTTGCTTTCCAATCAGACAGAGTCAGGAATCAATGCACTCTGCTCCTACTCTCATCAGGATCAGAATATAAGCAGAGATTCCAAGCTGTCCTCTATAAAGCAGTTATTAAGCTTTCTGGTGATCAGCAGTCTCCAGGAAATAATGTAACTGCACTCCTCCTCTCACCAAGAGAAAACAGAAGAACTAATCCCAAGATGATTACTGAGAGGCAGAATGTGGGCTCTCCAATAACTGGTGGTCTTGCAATAGATGCTTAAAGGTAAGATGAAAAAAATGGTTTATCCTAAACACTGCAGTGTGCACTAGAGGAGTTAGATGTGAAAGTAGGTAACTTAAGTTTTACCTGTCCAAAAGTTAAGTTGCCATCATCTCCCCTAGTCTCAACTTACACAGCCATCCTACTGCCCTGGGACTGCCCTACATGTAAGTCTAAGGGTCTTATACTAGGACCCTCCTGGTCAAACCTCACAGGCAGTACTGTATGTGGCAAAACAGTTCTAATGAGGGTAGGTGCAGACGTCACTTTTATACCTAACGTCGGTTTTATGGCCCTGGTAACAGACATCACACGTACCCTCCTGGAACTAAGACTTTGGTATACTGGCCAGACGGTGGTGCTGCAAGCAGCAACTCCCTACTGTTATGATTACTGCAACATATATGAGAAGGACACCTAAGGTTACAGTAAATTCTTATACAACTATTCTTTATTGCCGGGCTAAATGCTGCTGTTATTAGTTGTGGGTAAATACGCTGGAACTGCTGATCCAGAGCATTTGTTACTGTAAGTCCATAACATTTGATGTTCATCGTTAGATCACTGTTGCAGCAGCCTTGGCTATATGGGACATATCCTGCCAAGGACTGGACAAAAGACCAGCTCTTTCTATGCACCCTAACCCCTGTGGAGCTTGAGGAAAGCAGTATAAAGATGGCAGAATGGATGCTAAAATCTCATAACTTTCTTGCTTTTGAAAAGTCTTTCTGCAGTGACTTTGTGTTTGGAAGTTGGCTAGTGCTTCACAAAGTTGAGCAGATAGCTATCCCATTAGGGACTATCTTCCTTTCTTTGTGAGAAAACTTTTATCTTCTGTGTCAAAATATGTGGCTAGCAATAGTGGTTAGTGTAAAGGGGTTCACAGATACGTTAGAGAATTTTTTTACCTGACACCTTGACTTTTTTATCTGGGTGAAGAGTGCTACATTCAGGCTTTACTATGATATACATATTTACAGATGCCAAAATATGTTACAACATTTAGTTCATGAAGCAGTTAAAGTCAAAACATGGGTGGAAAAACGGAATTATGCTTAGCAGATCTTTTTGGGTGAGATGTAGCCATAATGACTGAGATGGTTTATGCTACTGGAATAGCAGCATATCATTATATATATAGAGACGTATGAAGATATTAGAAGAGACGGGTGAGAATTGTTGCAGGAAAGGATACTATGTGGAGAAGACGGAGAAATAGAGAGACAGAAGCATGCAGAGGGAAGAAGAGTAGAAAGGAGAGACGTGTGAGAACTTCAAAGAGAAGAGGGGGGTAAGTGCGGGGGTGACAAGATAAGGAAGGATGAAATAGGAATAAAGGGTGTGAGGGAGCTGCATAACTTAAGCACCATCACCTGTATGAGTGCATCAGCACTTTGTTTGGGTGAAAGTACAGTTATGTAAAATCTTAGCACAATACTTGATATCCTTCTCTTCACTGTTGCAGAATTCTAAGCAGAAGGTATTTTCCACCAACGGCAGCCCTACACTCGGTCAGTATACTAAAGCCTAATCATCTTGTATGTGCCATACGTCACACCTATGTTCCCCTCACAGAATGTAGGGCATATGAACATAGCTACTTAGAACTGAATTGCCCCAGAAGAGAACAGTCTCCATAGGACAAAGGAGTCCATGCACATCAAGAAGGAAAAATGCAAAAGAAAAAGGGGAAGCCCTCAGCCAGAAGGGAATCAAAAACAAGAATCAGAACAAGCAAGAGAGGGTTAAAGGGAGGGTGCTAATACTGCAACAGTGAAGAGAAGGACATCTGCTGTTATGGTATGATTTTACACAACTGTACTTGCCCTCCTACATCACTGTTGCAATATTCTAAGCGGAAGATAGAGTAAAAAAAAGCTCAAACAGAATGGGAGGTGGAAGGGTGAGAATAGCCCTCAATAAAACCATATAAAATGCTCCTAACAAAACCTTCTTTGGCCATAGAGACGATATCCAACTTATAATGCTTAAAAAAGGTATGCACTGAACACACACAGTAGCAGCCTCAAGGATGGAATTGGTGTCCAACTCCTTGAAGAAGGCACCAGAAGAGACAACAGCCCTAGTGGAATGAGGTTTAACAAAATGAGACAGAGATTTCCCAAGAAAAGTATAACAAAAGGAAATGGCTTTAGATATCCAGTAGGAGATGGTTTCCTTAGAAACAACCAAACCCAATGTCCTGGGATGAAAGGAAACAAAAAGATGATCAGACTTACAGATGGCCTTAGTTTTATCCAAATAGTACCTGAGCTGTCTATGCAAATCCAAGGTATGCAGGACCCACTCACTAGCAGACTGAGGAGAAGGGGAAAAAGGAAGGCAGTTGTACCAACTGATTTAAGGACAATTCGTGCTACCTTGGACATAAAGAAGGATGAGTACGAAAGGACACCCTGTCACTGAAAAATCAAAAGGAGGAATTGCCATAAGGGCCTGAGCGCAGAAACCTTCCGAATAGAAGTAAGAGCCAGCAATAAAATGGTCTTCCAGGTGCAATGTTGCAAAGATACAGAGTCTGCAGGCTCAAGAGGAGCCAGAGTCAATTTTTCCAAAACAAAATTAAGGTCCCAAGGAGGAGGAATAGGCTTCCTTGGAGGCCTAATATGCAGGGAGTCTTAAAAAAGGTTTAACCTCAAATAAGAAGCCAAAGGAGGATTCAAGGGCAGGCCAGCAGAAATGGCTGACCAATGAGCCTTCACAGCAGAATAGACCAGGCCATACTCTCATAAATAAGTGAGGATGAAAGGGACCCCCCCCACTGAAAAAGGGTCCTGGTTAAGAGCGTGCCACCAAACAGAAAATCTTTTCCATTTGGGCATATAAGATTTCCTGGCTGAGAGTTTCCTTGCTTCCTGTAAAACCCTGAGCACATCCTCAGAACAGAAGTCCCTGAAAGGGATCAAAACCCTATCACCCACAGTGTCAGTTGAAGAGTGAACAAGTAAAGGTTGATGAGAGACCTTTTGTCCTGTGTGAGGAGATCCAAGTAGTGAGGTAACGTGTGGTGTTTTCCCCTGGAGAGATGCATTAAGAGGGTGAACCAGTGCTGTCTTGGCCAAAATGGAGTCAGTAGCAAGATTTTTGGGGAGTCCAGCTGAATCTTCTGCAGGATTCTTGGATGTGGAGAAAGAGGAGGGAAAGCATTAAGAAACATCCACTTTCAGGGGAAAGAAAGGGCATCCATCTTCCACGCCAGATGGCATGGTGCTGTGGAACAGAAGAGAGGAATCTGCCTGCTCAAAGGGGAAGCAGAAAGATCTACCTGGGGAGTACCCCCACCAATGTACAATGTCCAGAAACATGTCTCTGTGAAGCATCCATTTATCAGCCTGTGTTTTGAATCTACTCAGAGAGTCTGCTACTAACCTGTGTTTTGAACCTTCTCAGAGTGTCTACCACTAGAGTGTGCTTTTAAGGAATGTATACTGCCTGAAGAGTTAACTAATAAAGGAGAGCCACCCTACAGAGGAGATGAGCTTTTGTATCTCCCTGCTTGTTCACATACCACATCACTGTAGTGTTGTCTGTGTTTATCTTCAAGGGCCTGGAGAGAACATGGTGTGAAAAACTTGAAGGACCAGAATCAGGGCTGTCATCTCTTTGATGTTGATATGGTCTGACTTCTGACTGGGGGGGGGGAGCAGAGACCCTGAACTTTCAGTGGTGAACAGTTTTTGAGAAGGGACTGGAGGCTGAAAGGGCAGGCCTTGGTGGAGAGCTAACTGTAGAATCTACCACTGAAATTTCTTCTTTACACATGCAAGGAGAGGTACAATGATATCCAGAGGGTGACAGTGCTGCAGCCAAACTCACTTGAAGTACCACTGAAGCTTCCACATATACAAGCAAAGGAATCTGGACATGGAAAACTTTACAATACAAAAAATAAGAAGACAGAGGAAAAGTAGAAAACGAGGTCAGTAATGGAGAAGTTAAACAGAAACTGAGGTTATGAAGTACCTCCAGAGTGAAGGATTCATAGGTGGGTACTAGGCTATCTGCCCAAAGGCATTTATAAGCCTAGCCAGAATGTGTTGGCTTTCGCCATCCCCTTAGATTAGTTCCCTGTGCCTCTGTCCAGCAGAGCCACTGAAGTGATCCCCGAGGTAAACTTTCTGTTTCCCGTCCACTCGTCAAGGTTTCTTTGGAAGAGTGTTAGTGAGGAGCTCTGCCTAATGTAGATTGGGATCTTGTTCCAAAGCATGACAAGTCTCTAGGACAGGAATCTATCCCTCCAGCATGTCCTGTTTATTGTTGTGGTAAGGTTTAGATCCCTAGAGCGTGTGGCTCAACGGGATAAGGTTTTCTTTAGGTGGAGCATGTCCATCAATTCTGGCTTGGACATGGCCTTGTATGTCAGGCAGAGATCACCTCTGAGTAGGCGGTATGCAACCGAGTACAACTGGAGTTTCTTCAGTCGAGCTGCGTAGGGCACTTGTTTGAGGCCATTGATCCTCTTGGTGAGGTACTTCTGTGATCTTCCCAGCTGTTGCAGGTGTGTTGTAAGGTACATCCCAAATGGGGCATTGTACTCTAAGATGGGTCTGATGAGTGATGAGTAGAGGGGCACAATGACCTCTTTTGATCTGGATCCAAACCCTTTTGTGATTAGGTGGGCCACGTAGAAGGATTTTCTAACCACTTTGGCAATGTGATTATCAAAGGTGAGATTACTATCTACTTGGGTCCCCAGATCCCTTATTACGTCTTCCGTATTTAGGGGACTGCCACCTATGTGGTAGTTTGTGGGTACATTATTTTTTCCAAAGGGGATGGCTGTGCACTTTTTGGCATTTAGCTTGAGGCCATGATTTTGACACCAGGTATCCGTCTCAGTGAGACCCTTTTGGAGGATGTCTGTGTCAGCCGGAGAGCCAATTATAGCCCCTATTTTACAGTTGTCTGCAAACTTGGTCAGCCATAGTCCTCCTGTGCTTGCCTGTATCTCTGAGAAGTATATGGCGAACAGGAGGGGGGTCCTAGGATCGAGCCCTGGGGAACACCACTAGTTTAGAGACGGACCTAGCTCACTCATCTGTCACGATGTAGGTTCTGTCCGTTTGCTAGCTGGCAACTCATCTTGTGATGTAGGGGTTTATGTTCAGGCTGGTGAGCTTGTCTATAATACCAGAATGGGGAATGGTGTCGAAGGCCTTAGCGAGGTCTAGGTAGGCTGTGTGTACCACCTTTCCCTCATCTATAGCCTTGGTAACTGTCTCAAAGAAGTCCACCAGGTTTAGGAGGCATGATCTGCCCTTAACAAAGCCAAATTGGGTAAGGTCCAGTATTTGGAGGTTCCCAATGTCTCTGTTAATGAGTTCCATGATGATGCGCTCCATAGCCTTGCAGACCAAGCTAGTCAGGCTTATAGGGCAATAGTTCCTAGGGTCTGTTGTGGCTCCACCTTTGTGGAGCGGGATAACTGTTGCTGTGCGCCACTCTATGGATATGTAGCCTGTGGAGAGGCTGAGGTTGAACATTGTGTTTAGGTGAGGGGTTAGCTCGTCTTTGAGCTTGTGTAGGATGCAGCCTGGGACACTGTCCGGTCCCATTGATGCTGAGTTTTTGGCTTTGGAGAGGGCTGTTTTAACCTGAGTGTCTGTGATTTCAGGGACTCTACATTCTTCTGGTATGGTTATGGGTCCTTTTGGGGATGAGATGGGGGTGAAGTTTGCGTTGAACCTGTCTGCCAGGATGTTGGCGATATCGGTCGGTTCAGCGTATTTTGTGCAATGCTGCACTAACTCCGAGCAGATCTGAGCATTGCCACTTAGATTCTTAACATAGCTAAAGAATGCCTTGTGGTTATCTTTGGAGTCTTCTGCAATTTTTCTTTCAAAGCTCGCCTTGGATGATTTTATGAGGGATGGTAGTTTCTTGCTGATACTGATCAAGGATGTCTTCCCTTTTTGGGATTTTACTCTTTTTTTTGTACTAGTTTCCTCCTTCCATTGTATAGCTTGTTTATGGCAGGAGTCCGCCAGACTGGTTTCCTTTTCTTGGAGGAGTGAGTCTTGGTTTTGCTTGGGATGACACGATCCATGCATTCTTGTAGCTGCCCATAGAATGCATTAGTAAAGGATTTTGCAGCTTGGACAGTGTTATCCTTCAGCATGGGGGCTTTGAAACTTCCCACCTCGGTCTTAAGTAACGTGAAGTTTGCTTTTGAAAAGTTTTTCATGGTGGCTTTCTTGTCCGGGGGAGGGGGCGGAATATGGATATCCAAAGTGATTTGTTTATGGTCAGATCTAACCAACAAGGGGTTGACCTCTGGTGTGGAATACCGGTTGCCCATGTTGGTGATGACCAGGTCCAATATGTTGTCACCTCTGGTGGGAGTGTTGACCAGTTGAACCAGGGCGTTTGAGTTTATAAATTCTAGGAAAAGTTGGGCAAGGGAGTACTTGAGTAATTCTCCCAGTTAATGTTTGGGTAATTGAAATCACCCAATATTAGAGTGTTTGGTAGGACCTTTATGTTTCCCAGTGTTTCCAGAAATGCGGAATGGGGGTCCTGGGACATGGCGGGTGATCTATAGCAAGCTACAATTTGAATAGCAGTTTTGCCCATTGTTAGTTGCACGTGGATGATCTCAGATGCATCGTGCTGTGCCACTAACTTGGAGGTGTGGGTATCCTTGATGAATATGGATACGCCCCCGCCTTTTGTATTTCGGTTTGGGTTTTGTGGCCGAAATGTATGGTATAAGTTGTAACCTGGTAGTGCTCGTGTGCTTTCTGGAGCCTTAAACCAGGTTTCTGTTACTGCACATATATCGATTTTCTCCATACTGAGGAGTGCCATGCGTGCGTGCATTTTGAGGTTTAGACTTCTGGCATTGAGTAGCATTACCCTCAGTTTTTTGTTACTCGTGCTATTTACGGCGGTGGGTTTGTTTTTTGAGCCTTGCCTAAAAAAGGCACTATGGGGGTGGCAAGAGCCTTGGCAAGTATTCGAAAGCCTAAGGGTGACAGGTGCAAGTCATCTCTAGTGAAGCAGCATGGTTTGTCGAGCATGTCATCCCAGGCAGACAGACACTGGGTCCCCTTTGAATGACACCAGAAACTTAGCCAGTTGTTGAAATCGAGATTTTCTTCTTTATACCGTGGTATCATTCTTGGTGAGGGCAGGATGCTGCTCACGGTCAGGGTCATACCAGCCTGGGCTACATGATCAGAGAGCTCTTCCATGTCTCTTTTCATGTAGTCCAGGGAGGTACGGCTCAGGTCATTCACACCAACACGGACAATGACAGAGTCATATTTGTACTTGTTCTGGAGTGATCTGAGTGCTTGTGTTATGTGGCGGATCCTGGCCCCCGACAGGCAGCTAACAGTAACCTTCTCCTTATTCAGCCTGGTGAGTGGGACGTCAGTGTGCCTGACTATAGAGTCGCCTATTACTAGTATGTTGGGTATGTTATTTTGCCTTAAGGGCTGTGATTGCATGGCACACTGGTTTTGTGAAGTATGTGTTTCATGGTTTGTGTTGGGGGGTGGAGGTTGCTTGGATGTTTGCTTTGGAGGTCTCTGTTGGTTTCGCAGATTTTTATTTAGAGACTCTTGAGTATGTTTTCGTGTATTTATGTGGGGTTTTTTTGCCGGTGCTGGTTTAATGGGTCTGTGTAAGACTGGTGGTGTGATGCAAGTATTTCCCTTCTCCTCTTGACTTTCTGATCCAGTCTTGGGTTGAGAGTGCTTAGCCTCTAGTTTGCCTGGATAATTGCATCTCTCGCATGTATTAGTGTGTGGTGGTAGGAGGAAGGGGTTGTCTGTGTACATGAGGCAGTTGTAACATTGCGTCAAAATGCCCAGATTCACCAGTTGGACTGGAGAGTACACCTGAAACTGCCCTTTGGACATGCCTGGATAGGTACAGTGAACTGTTTTACTGGATGGCTAAGGTCGAATGTCCTTCTGTACAGTACAGGAGGATCTAGTGCTAGGGTTTATAAGTGCTTGCTATAAGTTTTGAGCAAGTGCCGGGCTGAGAAATGAAAGGCTTGAATGCTTAAGTTGAAAGTTTGTCCAAGGGAAAAATTGAAGAGGAGACTTTGTGGAGCCGGGAATAGCTTTACCCTAGCTAACCAGTGCTGCCTGGCATGTAGAACTGGGCAAATATGGTATTTATAGCAGGGAAATGAAAGAGAGAGAAATTAGCCCAAAATGGCTAATAAACTACTAATCTCTGGGCTGAAACCACTCTTCCAGGGACAGATAGGTTGCTCAAAGCTCCCCTCTCTCACAGGTGAACAGAGAAACTTCCTTCTATCCAAGTAAGGTATGGGCAAACACAGCCCTGAATTCAGCACTAACCTGAAAACTGGACTATACTAACTTAGAAAGGTGGGAAAGAAATATAAATATATATATATTTTTTTCAGAAAATAAATCAGATACACTCAAAAAAAAAAAAAAACAGTTTAAAAGCACAGAAAAATGATAATTATTGTTATATATCACAGATCAGAGTTGTAGTCAATGCCCCCAGTAATAAAGTAGGAAGAAACATACATACAGTAAAAGCAGATGAATAAAGTGCAATTATATATATGTGTGTGTATATATATATATATATATATATATATATATATATATATATATATAAAAATAGAAAACAAACTGATGTAAACAAGTTACCCAATTAACCAGAAAAAAGCTCAAAACTGAGCCCTGTTCCAGCAGTCTTCAATCAGATTCTAACTGCACACCCCTGCTTACTAGGGTGCAGGGGAACCTTCTCCAAAAAAGGATAGCCTGGATCAGTGCTCAAGTTATACAAACAAAGCTAGATTCAGCAGGCCTGAATCTGGTCTATGCTACAGCAACAAGGCACACCAATTTCAGAAAGAAACAGTTCAAATAACAGTCACAATAAGCCTGTGACCAGAAATTCCCAGCTCTGAAGGGCAGAATCCAGCCTCTCCTCCCACAAGATTGCAAACCACAAACCGTCTTAATGTAGAATAACCGACCTGAAGCCCAAATGCTTAAGCCAGAACTAATACACTTTTAGAATAGCAGACACTGGGCCTTCAATCAGCAAGTCCCAGCTTAGAAAGATGTAAGCTACCTTTCCTGCCACAACAGTGCAGACCACAAACCTTCTTAATGTAAAACAGCCTGTATGAAGCCCAAGTCCTTAAACCAAAAGACTTAGAATAACAGTCACAATTCAGTCAGGCTACAACCAAGCAGTAATAATTGCAGCAGAATAAGTAAAATTGAGTAATTTTAAGAAAAGCAAAGTAGAGTAGGAGGAAACAACTACAGCAAAAGCAAATGAATGTTGTGTCTTTCGGCTTTTCCCGGTAAGGGGTTGCAACAGCAGAACTCCGGTCCGCTAATGATTAGCAGTAGATTTTTAACGAATAAAGTGCAAAATTCTTTTTTTTTTTTTTTTTTTTTTTTTTTAAGTGCAACAAGAGAGGAAAGAAGAACCTAAGTGGGCTGGCCTTCTGAAATCTTCTCTCTGTATCACTAGACTCAGAATATGATCTCACTGTACTCAGTTAAGTGAGCAAATGAGCTGGACCCAGGAGGAATGTTCTAATACAGACTTACAGGAGGGGCGGAGCAATTCCAGAGCCACCAACACAAGAACAGGGAGGGTAGGTGGGGAAACTGCAGAGAGGCACACACAGCACGCTGTTCAGAAACACACAATTTGGAAACAGAAAAAAATGAAAATACAGTACTTTTAAAACTGCAAGTTTGTACTTAACAAACAACTAAAATTACCTACTGCAAGTTTCACTTAGCTTCAGCTTGTAATGCAGATGTTTATAGCCAAGCAAGTTTCTCAGGAGTTGAGCATAAAATGATTTCTCAAACTTTATAGCTAGCGCTTCAAGTACAGAGGAATCCCTCTAGGCTATTAGAGATAACAAAGAAGTGAATACCAACACCCCCTCTATAGCAAACTAACTGCAGAGATAGAGACACACACAGCACACTGTTCAGAATCACACAATTAGGAAACAGGAAAAAATGAAAATACAGTACTTTTAAACTGCAAGTTTGTACTAAACAAAATACTACAGTTCACTACTGCAAGTTTCACTTAACTTTAGCTTATAATGCAGATGTTTGTAGCCAAGCAAGTCTCTCAGGAGTTAAGCATAAAAGTGTAGGAAGTCTAATTCACATAGCACCACAACAGGACAGTGCAATGGAACTCCAAATTAAGGGGAAACCAGGGAATGGGAAGCAGTTGGTCAGGTGCCATATGAAGATATTTTGGAGCCTTCCACAGAAAACCAGTATAAACAGTCACTTGAAGCTGGACACCAAGGGAAGGAACAGCAAACTGTGGAAAATCTTGACACAGTTAATGTTGAGGAGTGATAGGCCAGTGAGCTCTCAAATGACAGATCAACAAATGGTACAGGATGAAATTGAAGAGAATGTGCCACAGGAGGAAGCAGTAGAACTTTCTATAGAATGCCCGCAGGAATTGGAAAACAAAAAATGTGCCCTCAGTTTAGACAAAACCGAGCTAAGAGAAGAGATGCTTGACTTAATAGCGATAAACATGTTAAGATCAATGAAATAAATAGACTGCAGAAGGTTGATAAAACCCAAAAAGTTAGAAGTTTGATAAAACAAATGAACACAGTAATTAGGACTGTCCATAGAGATTCATGCAATATAACAGAAGTAAACAGGATATATTACTGTGCAGCTAAATTAATAACTGATAAAGTTCTACCACAAGAATACAGGGTAGTGAGGGAGAGAAAGGGGAGAAATCGAATACCACCAAGACAAGAAGTGTCACTATTAGAAGAGTATAGAAGATGGAACAGATCAACAAAAAATACTCCAAAAGAAAGATGTGATAAAAGCAATGTGTAATATTAGAACAGATCTATCATGCACTATCGCAAATAATAAACTAAAAATCTCAGCATAGGCAGAAAAACTTAGAAGATACGTAGACAAATATAAAGGAAAAGTGCAAAATACGCAGTTTATTGATGACCCAAAAAGGTTTTATATAGAACTGGGAAATAAGGTAAAAGGAATGGAAAGACCACCAAAAAAAGAAAGAATAGATGCATTTTGGAGAAGTATCTATGATGATCCTGTGGAACATAACAAAGATGTTAAATGGATAGAAGTAAAAGAAAAAATAAGAAGTTTAAAGGTACAGGATATGAAGTGGGATGAAGTAACAACCACAGAGAGTGAAACAAAGTTAAGAAAAGCCTCTAATTGGAAAACCCCAGGTCCAGATGCACTGCCTAACTTCTGGTTATAAGTATTAACATCTTTGCACGAAGATTTAGCCATGAGTAAGAATTATTTATATGTGCACCCCAAATAGACACCAACTTGGCTAACAACAGGATAAACTAAATTCCTACTTAAGCTTGAACCTGAAGCTACCCTAAAAATGATAGACCAATAACTTGCCTTCCAGTGACGTATAAACTATACACTGGAATTGATGCCAACAGAGTTTATAGTCATTTAGAAGAAAACTCAATTATGGCGATAGAACAAAAGGGCAGTAAAAGAAAGGCATACAGAACAAAGGATCATTTGTTGTTAAAGTTATAATGGAGAACTGTAAAAAGGGGAAGAATTTATGTATGGCACGGATTGACGACAAAAAAAGTATTTGATATTATCCCACATTCATGGATAAAAGAGTGCTTAAAAATTTATAAGATACACCCTGCACTGATCAACTACATTACAGTAAACCGTCGACTCCCAATTCGGAGCCGTCGTTAGGTGAAGCTGCTACTTCTGCCTTGGTTCTGGCTGGAACCGATGTGCCTGCCTCTCAGTCGGTTCTGACACGCACTTCGGAGCCGGCAGGGAGTCGAAAGAGATCTAGGTCTCCCTCCCTGGAGTCAATACACTCTGCTCTGAGGTCTCCTCTGCTCCATTTGGAGCACAGTCATCGGTCCTCCCACTCTTCTCGGTCATCGAGATTGTCAGATCACAACTTGGAGAGAGTGGTCAGCAGGCTTTTGAAATCGCAGGCCCTAGCTAAAATGTTGTCCAGCACCCCTCAACAGGGTTCGGCTCCATCCTTGTCTGCAGTCATTCCTCCTCCAACTCCTCCCTTGAGTTCGGAGACGGAGCTCGTTGGGGGTCGAATCATGGAACCGTCGGCACCAATACCTTCTCCTTCAGTTCCGTCGTCGGCTCCAATCACTTCCTTGGTACCGTCCTTGGAGGGATCTGGGCGCCGAGACTCCCTCGTCGGCTCCGAGGAGGCGAGTGGTATTGGACCCTTGTCCGACCCCGTTCTCCCCCTCGGAGCTTAGGCGCAGGTGAGCTCGGCTCCTACATCAGCTTCGGAGCCGTCCCCCTCGGTGCGGAGAGGGATTCCGGTCTCTTTGGAACTGGAGCTGTCTCAGCATCCGAGTAGGGATGCCTTTGAGGTCATGAGGAGCGTGATCATCCCCACTGGCTCTTCCCACTATGGTGCCTGCATCTGCCTCTGTCCCTCCTCCAGACCCCAAAGTGTGGGGAACCAATGCTCCAGGGCACCCCCATTGGGTGTATCGTCCTCTTCCGATGCATCCCCTGATCATTCAGAGGAGACACCTTGTAAGAGGAAATGCAAGAGGAAGCATGTTGACTCCCCTGAGTCTGTCACATCAGATACTGACTTGGAGGATTCGGAAGGGTCCTCGAGATCCCCCTCTGAAGATGTCTCCTTTTCAGACATCCTTGAGATACTTAGGCAGAGGGGTAATTGGACTACCCTAAGCCCCTCCGAAGATGAGTCAGTATTCCTAGATGCATTTGGATCCCGACCTTCCACCTCCTGGGTGTCTCCGCCTTTCGACCCACTCATGTCCGTGATCAGCTCCAGACACAGTGGACCTCACCACCAGAAGACCCGTAAAATTCATAACTGCACCACAGGATAAACCATTTTTGACCAAAGGTTTCCCTGTTGATGCCATGGTGGTAGCGGCGGCCATGAAGAAGGAGTTGACTGAAACTTCATCTGTCCATCCTCCTAACAAGGAGTCCAGGACAATGGACAGATACGGGAAGCAGATGTTTTCTTCAGCGACTTTTTCTATGAGGTCTCTGAATTACTTGTGCCACTTTACCCACCTTCAAAGGGATCTCCTTAAAGAGCTTGGAGATACCCTCCAAGATCCATCAGCTGTGGGGGCCCGGGCTAAAGCAGCCTCACAGCTGGCGACTCTTAATTCAGTGGTGAACTCCTCAATGAGGCTCATTTTTTATGCAGCCGATGGTGCGAGTAGAGCCGCAGGCACAGGTGTTGCTCTAAGGAGACACGCTTGGATGCAGCTATGTAACTTTGCGGAACCTTTCAGAGCATCTTTCACCAACAACCCCTTTGATGGTTCCTCTCTTTTTGGATCACAGGTGAAGGACACCCTTACCAGGTGTGAACAGGAAGGCAAGACTCTCTCTGCAGTGGGAGTCCGTTTTTCCACTCCTCATAGACCATATCCCAAGGGTCAGAAGAGCAGAAAGATGTGGTTCCGGAAATCTCAGAGAGCCTTGCCGGACACACATGGTGAGTTCCCATCCAGAGGCAGAGGAGGGAACAATAATAGACGCTGCCCTCATGGCAGAGGGGGACCGCAAAACCAGGGCAGCAGAGAATCCTTCTCTGAGAAGCCCTCCCACCATCCCTGAAGGGTTGCCCGACTGCTCACTTCTGGAGTCAGTCGGGGGAAGATTATCATTGTAACCAAGAGCCTGGCAGGACATAACACAAGACAAATGGGTACGGTCAGTTATATCCGGAGGCTACAGAATACCCTTCATTCACACTCCCGCAAAGTCATACAAGTCCCTTCCAGATGTTCCACCCAATCTAAGGGATCAAGCAGTACAAGAAATTTCAAAAATGCTAAGAAAGAGCCATCCAGCAAGTCCCAGCAGACCAGCAAGGATCCAGAATTTACTCAAGGTTCTTTTTGGTACCAAAAAAGACAGGGGACTGGAGACCCATTCTGGATCTCAGCAGACTGAACAGGTCTGTAAGAACCAAGTTTCGGATGGTCACGCTACAGTCCATTATGCCCTTTCTGGGGCAAGACAATTGGATGTGCTCTATAGATCTTCAGGACGCGTACTACCACGTCAAAATGGACAGACGCTCCAGAAGATTCCTCCGCTTCCAGCTGGGAGCCAGCCATTACCAATTCAGAGCTTTGCCCTTTGGCCTCACCACAGCCCCCCGGGTGTTCAAATGCATGGCAGTAGTCACCGCTCACCTGAGACGGCAAGGATTCCAGGTGTTTCCATATCTAGACGACTGGCTCCTTACTGTTACCACCAGGCATCACCTTCTGCGAGCCAGAGACTTCACTATCGACACTTGCTCCAGACTAGGTATCTCAATAAATTTCAAAAAGTCTGCATTGTCGCCCTGTCAGTCTATCAACTTTATAGGCGCAAATTTAAATAGAAAAGACATGTTAGCGAGCCTTCCACCAGACAGGGTATTAGTGATTCGTCAACATGTACAGGTATAATTAGCATGCAAGAGAATTCAAGCCAGGTTCGTCCTCCAAACTCTAGGTCTCATGGCAGCAGCTATCATACTTGTTCCTCTAGCTCGTTTCACATGAGGATCCTCCAGTGGCTGCTTTTCACCCAATGGTCCTTCCAGCAGCTTCCCATGTCTCACATGATTATTGTCACAGAAGCATGCAAAAAGCACCTTGCGTGGTGGATGGTCTCCACATCAGTGCCCCAGGGCAGACCATTTGTTCTTCCCCCTCCAGTTGCTACGGTGACCACAGATGTCTCTCTGATCGGGTGAGGGGGGGCATTATCAGGGCAGAACAGTCCAGGGCACCTGGCAACCTCAAGAGTACCATCTTCACATAAACGTCTTGGAGATGAGGGCCGTGCTTCTAGCGTTGCAAGCTCTACAGGACTCTCTTCCTACCGGGACCATTGCAATTCAAATGGACAATATGTCAGTAGTGTGGTACATCAACAAGCAGAGCAGAACCAAGTCCAACCCCCTATGTCTTGAAGCACTCAGACTCTGGCAGTTCGAAGTGTTCAAATTCAAGTTAGCTCTTGATGTTTCACCTGTATTCATTTGTGAAGTTGCATTCTGGAAAGAACGCTGCTGTTGTGACAAGGAAGAATCCACCTTGTCAAGGCGGGAAGCAAAAGTGTCCATGCATTGATTCAAAACATTTATCAACGCAGTTAGGTTCACTAAATCAGATTGCAATTGTTGTGAACCGAATAGGTTAGGGCTGCTGGTTACTCCAGATGCCATACAAACAAACTAGAACTGGAAATAGACACTTAAAAACTCTAAAAAAGTATCCAGCAAGGACCGAGTACAAGAAAGCCCAAACACCGTACAAATATGTAAACCAACCACGTTTATTTTAAGCGCTTTCCATTGCCAAAATGCAGCAACTACTTCCGAAAGATGCCGCTACTATTGGTAGTAACTTTTCCAGTGAACAAGGAACCACACAAGAGAGAGACCCTAGATTCAGATATAGTTTTATCACCACCTTTTGCACTGATAGTGACATGGTAAGATTCATTTTATATAAAAACTGGCAGTTTAGTAATGACAACACACTGCTTGATAAACTAGGGCCATCACCTAAAATTGTGTTTAGGAGAGGGTACAATCTTAAGAACTTCCTTGAAAGTGGGGGTAACCTGAACCTAGTTAGATACACAGGGATGACTACATGTGGCAGCTGTAGGATGTGTAGATTTATTGAAGTGGGTAATACATTTTCTATTAATGGTAGTAAGTTTAAGTTAAGGCTCAAACTCAATTGTAATTCTAAAGTGGTAGTGTATATTGCTAAGTGTGTATGCTGTCCAGCATTCTACGTGGGTAAAACCGAGTGTAGATTGCAGGACAGAGTATATGAACACACCTATGCAATCTCTATAAGTAAAACTGATAATCCTTTGGCGAAACATACTGCTTCAAATGAAGGACATAAATTTGTGTTCAAAGCAATAGACCAGATACAAGTTGACATGAGAGGGGGGCCCTTTCAATTTACTTTTAGAAGAACGTGAGCTGGTATGGCACATTCCTTTGAACGCATTTTTTTTCCAGGTTTAAACGACTCTTGTAACATATCTTGCCTACTAAAACTCAGAAGTCTGAAAAGCTAATTAATTTCTGACTTCTTAGTATGCCTCAATGACAACTTGCAAGTTAGCTAAATCCTGCGTGTACTGTATCTTGTTTTTTTTGTATGAAGTTGATTTTATTGTGTTGAACTATACACACATACTTCATTATAAAAAAGTTTTATTTTATGTACAATTACATTGAAGTTTTATATTTGATATGTAGAAATTTAGAATTTTAAGCTTTACATTTAGTTTTAATGTATCTATGAAGTTAACTAGTTGTGACATTTTCAATTGACACGAACACCATGTGATCGAATTAATTATTTAAATAATGCTGTTTGAAATTTGTGTTTATTTCTGAAGAAGTTGCTGCATTTTGGCAACGAAAAGCGTTTAAAATAAACATAGTTGGTTTACATATTTGTACGGCGTTTGGGCTTGTCCTTGCTGGATACTTTTTAGAGTTTTTAAGTGTCTATTTCCAGTTCTAGTTTGTAAATATAAATAAGTATTTTAGAAATGTTTCATGTCAGCATAAACTAGAATCTACCACGTGGTCTGTGGTCCCTACATTTGATTTTAACCTATGTTTAGTAAAAGATAGGATTGGTTGTGATACATCTCTGCTACAGGAAGTGCAACTGTCACCCATGGTTTCATAGAATATCTTGGGTTTCTGCCCAGATTTTATGATTTACTGGTAAAGTGGCCTGTCTTGAATAAAGATAGAAGAGATTAGTGAGGACACTTGCCCAAACATTAGATATCTGAGGCAGAAGTCACTGCAGTGGTAAAGGTACCTATCTGTCATCCTCCTGTATACTTCTTCATAGTCTCTGTTCATTTGCAGATTGTTACTTTTCAGTTAGTGGAAATCTATGTAGTTTATTTGCTCTGGTTTGCTAGAGTTGTCAAATCTTGCATTTGTTTACCACACGGCAGTGTCTTTTACTATTTCTTATTCAGAAGAACTTACCTGGGTACATACCGTTGATACTTTTATTCTCCCAGATAAGCACCCAGGGTGCATACCGTTGCTTCTTGTATGGGATTCATTTGCCATAATGTCAGCTGTGACGTGGGTATAAGACCAGATTTGGCTTCTATGCAAAGGGACAAAGGTTCACTGATGAGTATATCGGTGCCATTTGTTGTGATTTACTACTGCTATGACCTCTCCCTGAAAGTTCTGCTGTTTTGTCATTACGCAGCTGTACTCTTGGCCATTGTTTATTTTAGGGCACACCATTGGACTTTGCACAGGTGTGGTGGTGCTGATTTGATTGACATCCAGTTGGGGCTATTAAAGTGTTTTAGAAGGTTTTAAAAAAGTTTTTTAAAAAGGTTTTCAAAATTGAATCTCTAATGTCTGGCACTACTAACATAAAGTCAGTGCGTGATGACCACACAAATTTAGCAAGGGGGCTGCTGCCCCTTGCACATCCTGTTGTAATGGTTTTTTTAGTGCATTGCATTTATTTTTGAGGTTTGCGGGGGACGTAAGGCACTCGATGGACGTTAATGCTAATTTTTTTTTGTTTGTTTTTAATCTTGTTTTTTAAGTACACTATGCTTTAACATGACCATTAATTACCTAAAACTAGGAGTTATGACATTATGAGGTCAGCTGACTTCACACCTGGGGAGATGCTTCCTACTGCGCGTCCTGGTGTGTTTTAGTATTAACAGTTGCTGTACTGTCTCCTCTTGGGCCATAATGAAGTAAATCATAAGACTGTATGACACAGTGTTGTGCTGTGGACCATTTGTTTAAGAATGTACCATCTCCATGAATGAGTATGGGAACGGTATTAATACATTGCAGTAACCTTAGTATTTCCCAGTTTGCAAACACTTGCTGAACTCGTCTTTGGGTAGTAGCCATTTTTACATCCTCCCTGTGTTTTTTCTTTGATTATAAAATTACCTTTTCATTATTTATAAACATAAAATCAAGATTAAAGTTTTGTGTGTTCATAAATACTTATAGTATTGTGTGTGTGTCTGGACAGTATGCATTATATATGTGGGGAGAAAACACATTGTGTAATGTTTTTGCATTCATATTTAAATCTGTAAATATGTAAAGGAAGTACCATTGAAATTATTTTTTTTTCATTAGGAGCAAGTGGATTGCATTTGACAAAACATGAAAACTTTCATGGAGGTTTAGATGCCATCTCAGTTGGAGATGGACTCTTTACTATTCTGACAACTCTCAGTAGAAAAGCCACTTCAGTGCAGATTATGCTCCAACCGATTCTTACTTACATGGCCTGTGGGTACATGGGAAGACAGGTATTTACTGTAGTTTGAATTGTGTGCTTTAGATGTATGCTTAGCTCGTTTGAGTTGTAGAACATTTATAAGTTTCTCTTCTAGGTGTAAAGGATAACTAAAGTTTGCATCATCAAGCACATCTCTATGAACTGTAAAATAGAGCAAGTGATCCTTACCTGCATGTCTTGTAATGGTGTGATTGATGACTTTTAATAAGTTCTGGTACTTACTGAACACACAACTTTGTAAGTCATGCAATGCAGGTTTTTTTTTTTTTTTTCTGATTATGTTGTCATTAACGTTGTCTTCCCCAAAGCTGAGCACTAAGGATACAGTGGTGTGGTGCCTCCGTTTAGTGTGGAGCAGCATTATATATGCATTTAGTTAGTTTTAGCTCGGTGTATAAAGTTTGGCAGAGGGATGTATGTGAGGAAGTGTGTGTGTGCATTAGATTGTCTTTTGTTTTTATCATCTATAGGTTCTACTAAAAAGGGAATAAGGTACATGCCATCTAGTAGTTATTGAAGATTGCCTCCAACCCTAGATGCATGTTAGCGTACAGTGGAATAAAATAACATTGCATTAAATAAGTAAAATAATTTGTACAATGTGAAGTCCTAGAGTACTGAGCTTGTCTTCATCACTATTCTTGTTTATATTTCCTTCAGTGTAGGTTCTTTAACAAAAGATTGGGCAGTCTGAACTTGACATTGTTTGCTAAAAGACATACAAAATGCATATACATTTTGACAGTGTACATTTAAAATAGTGGTAACATATGAATTCCTTGGAGTCATTTTATGGATTTAATGTACTGCAGCCTACAAAGCTGACTTTGTTACACACACGGTTGAAGCCCTGTCACCCAGACCTACAACTCATTAGTGATCCAAGAGCTAAAGAAGGCTCACTGGAGTGGATCCGAGTGAAGTGACTAGTGCTGGCTTACCAGGGGGATTTTATTTAGCATGTCTTAACTGAGCTAATGACATGGTGCTCTTCACCATATGTAACAGCATTCAACTCTGGCTCACTCCATTCACTGTCAAAATGGTAATGGAATAGTTATGAGTATAATGAGGTAGAAGAAACTATAGCTGTAGCTGTAGATAGCAGCTGATGGTCAGCTGAATATAGTGTAAAGGGACCAAAAATGCAGCATTTCTTCATTAAGTGAAGCTCTAAGCATTGCCAGCATGACTTACTTACTCAGGCTCCCCTTGGGTTTTGCTGCCTTCTCCTACATCAGTTCATTATTTTTACTGATACTGAAAAAGTTTATCCCTTTTTGGAGGGGGTAAGCATATACATGCCAACCATTTCAGTGGATCACTACTCAAAACAAAATAATGATGGTTAATTGAGATCATATTTGGTCCAAATATCACAATGCTAAACTTTCATACTACCTTTGCAGTGCCTGAGCTGGGCATAAATTATTCACGTTAGTCAGCATGGAGAAAGCAAAAAAAAAAAATTTGGAAAAACATGGGCAAACTTCATGCCAGTCCTATCTTTGTGCCATTTCCCTTAGTTCAGCTATATGACGACTCCATAGGAAAATTATTTCTTAACCACTTTTTGTGGCTCTTGTATGAAACTTAACATTTAGTGATCAGTTAATAGAGACAATCTAGCCACATCGCCTTGTCAGTACTGAACTAGTGATCTGAAGTAGTTATTTCATTTGCTCTACAACCTGTGGGTATCGGATCTGACCTCGGATCTGAGCCGGCAGCTTTACTAGCTAAAAGATCCAAGCTCCTAGCTCCTCCCCTTTACCCATAATCCCCAGCTGCATGCTGCCTTTCCTCAGATCAAGTTTGCCGCGGCTGAAAGAAGCTACTAGTGAAGAGCTCCTTAGGCTTGGGTGAGATCGTTTCTATATATCTTGTCCAAAGTTAGACAAAAAGTTTATTTTTTTTTTATTAGTGTGTGAGTGATTAGCCCCCTTCGTCGAGTTATAGTCTTAGTTTTAATCTTTTGTGGTAATTTTTAGTCGTTGTGTTCTGTCCCTCCCCTAAAGTGCCTGGGTTGTGTTACTGTGATGGCTGAAGGGCCCAAAGCCGTCTTTTCTAAATGCACTGAGTGTGGCCATAAGCTTTCCCCGGCTGATGGCCACACTCAGTGTGTGTTGTGTCTGGGGGTGGCCCACCTTTCCCCTAGCTGCCAGATATGTGCAGCGTTTAACCCCCGGGCCATCAGGGATAGGAAGAACAAGTTGATCCTGGAGGGCTTGTTACCGCAGGACACTTCTTCCTCTCCCTCTAAGGCACAGGCTGCTACCGCAGCCCCTATACCTTTAGGTCCCCCCCACTCTGCCTGGGACTCAGCCTCCCTCTGCTGTGCAGGGTTCAGGGGAATCATCTGCCTCTTCTAGGGAGAAGAGACATAAAGAAAAGGAGAAGCACAAGAGTCATAAAAGGTGGGCTGAAACTCATCCCTCAGCCCCACCATCTAAAGTCTCTAGTCCCTCCACGAGGGCCTCCGGATCCTCTCCCTCTCGGCTCCGTTTGCCTTGTTTCTCGCCGGAGCCGGAGGAGGAGTACCGGTCTCCCTCGAGGTCGTCGAGGCGGCCCTCCCGGCCCGCATCAACGACGTCTTCTAGGTCTACGAGACGTCTGACTGACGCGGACATGGATCGGATGATGCATCGATTTCTGCAGACTCAGATGCAGATGGAGGTGTTCCTGCCTCCCCCCCTTTTTGCTCCGATCACTCCTTCTCCAACCCGTTTTCGGGTTTTGGAGTCATCGGATCCGGGCCCTTTCGGAGCTGGGGATTTGTCGGCGCCGATAGCTCCGGTAGCTTCGACGCCGACTGCACCCTCGAGCATGTCGGATCCTAGCTCTCAGGGCCGAGAGCTGAGCGTCGGATCCATTGGGGTTGGTGTGCCTTCGGCACCCTTCAGGTCAGAGCACACTTCCCTCTCTGATCCGACTGCTTTGGCTCCGATACCGATCCCTGCTTCGGAGCCGAGGAGACTGCTTTCGGAGCCTGGCGAAAGTGGCTCACCTTCGGCTTTTGAGGTAGTGGAGAGGGTTCTGTCGAAGTCTTCCAGATCCCCGGTCCGGGTGTCGGATCTTCCCGCTCCCCCTTTGCATTTGGGTCTATCCTCTGTCATCCGACCACTGGGACAGCCTGCTCAAGCCCACCAGTTAGTTCCCTTAGAGGAACAGGACCCCGTAGGTGAGCCCTCCTCGGATAGTCCCACCGAGGAGGTACCTTGCAAACGGAAGTGTAAAAGGAGGCACCTAGACTCCCCTGAGTCCCTCACTACAGACACGGATTTGGATGAAGGGGAAGGTTCCACAAGGTCACCCCCTGAGCATGTCTCCTTTGGAGACATCATGGAAATGTTGCGAATTAGAGGGGGGGGGGTGGTCTGCCCAAAAACCTTCCTCGGACAAGTCCATGTTTCTGGAGGTGTTTGAGGCAGGCCCGTCTACCTCCTGGGTGTCCCCTCCGGCTGACCCCCTGGTAGACTTAATTACTACCAGGGCGTGGAAGGAGCCCGACACCGTGGAGCTAATTCCAAGGCGGCCAGACAAAATTCTTAGCCCTCCCTCTGATAGGCAGGCCTGGTCTAAGGGGTCACCTGTGGATGCCATGGTGGTGGCGGCTGCCACGAAGAAGGAACTTGTGCAGGAGCGTTCCTCGGTCCACCCTCTGGTAAGGAATCTCTGGTGTTGGGCCGCATTGGGAAGCGGATGTTTGCTTCAGCCACCTTCCCTGTAAGGGCGCTGAACTACATTGCACACATTATCAGGCTACAGCAAGACCTAATACGCTGCAGCTCCCCTGGAGTCCATGATGGTCGAGGATAAGAAGAATTTCTAGACTCGTATGGCCAGTCTGAAGTCTATCTCGAACACGTCTATGCAGCTACTCTCCCAAGCTACGGAGGGAGCTGCTAGAGCTAGTGGAGCCGGGGTCGTCTTGCGGCGTCACGCCTGGCTCCGCCTTTGCGATTTCGCGGAACCCTTTAAGGCGTCCTTTGCTAATGCTCCCAATGACGGTTGTTCGCTCTTTGGCAAGACCGTATGCGAGATGCTGGTCAAAAGCGAGAAGGACAGGAAGATGCTGTCTGCCGTCGGAGTCCGCTTCTCTAATCCCTAACGATCCTTTTTGAGGAATCAGAGGGGACAAAAGAAGATGTGGTTCCAGAAGTCTCAGCAGTCCCGTCCAGCTTCAGACCCCTCGTCCTTCAGAGGCAGAGGAGGACAAGGTGGACGCTGGCGCAGAAGCAGAGGGGGCCATGTAATTTTGGGTCTAGAGAACCGTTCTCGGATAGACCCGAGCAACAGCCCTGAGAGCTTACCCAACTGTACCTCTCTGGAGGCAGTCGGGGGGCATTTGTTGGAGCACCTACTAAATTGGGAGCCCATCACGACGGATTGATGAGTGCTCTGAATCATATCCAGAGGTTATTTCATCCCCTTCCTAAATCTTCCCCCTCCCATGAAGCTCCTCCCCAATGTCACATCCGATCAAAGGGAGGTGGCAGCTTCAGAAATTTCGAAGCTGCTAGAAAAAAGAGCCATCCAGTGCGTCCCCCCAGACCAGTTCGGATTGGGCTATTACTCCAGGTTCTTTTTGGTGCCAAAAAAGACGGGGGACTTAAGACCGATTCTAGATCTCTCTTCCCTGAACCTGTTCATTCCCAAAGAGAAATTCTGGATGGTCACTCTTCAGTCAATTCTCCCCCTCCTTCGGGAGAATGACTGGATATGCTCTATAGACCTCAAGGATGCGTACTACCACATTTTGATGGACAGACAATCCAGGAGGTTTCTCCACTTCCGGCTGGGAGCCAGTCATTATCAATTCAAGGTTCTTCCGTTCGGCCTCACCTCAGCCCCCAGGGTGTTCACCAAAGTCATGGCAGTGATTGCATCCCACCTGAGACTCCAGGACATTCAGGTCTTTCCATACCTGGACGACTGGCTCCTCACCGCCTCCAACAGGCATCAACTGTGTGTTGCCAAGGATTATGCTCTAACTCTTGCCCAGAGTTTGGGCATCTCGGTAAACCTTCAAAAGTCCTTTCTTCATCCTGTGCAGGTTCTGGAATTTATAGGGGACAATTTGGACACTCGCATCTCTCAGGCCCTACTAACTCCGGACAGGGTGAACAGTTTGTCTTATCAGGTATTAGCCCTCCTTCAGAACCCGGCTCTTTTGGCAGAGTTAGTCCTGAGAGCACTAGGGTCTATGGCGGCGGCAATCAGTTTTTGTCGACACGCACGTCTACGAATGAGGATTCTACAATGGACTCTCCAAGTCCAATGGTCTCTGTTACTACATCCATTGAACACCCCTATTCCACTAGGCAGGGCTTGCAGGGACTCCCTCCTCTGGTGGCTTCACTGAAGGGAGCTGCGAGAAGGGAGACCCTTCGCAATGCCCCCGCCCCGAGCTGCGTTGACCAGGATGCTTCTCACCTCGGGTCGGGGGGCATTGTTTGGGCAGAACAGTCCAAGGCACCTGGACCGCCATTAGAGACCGCTTTGCATATCAATGTCCTAGAGATGAGGGCGGTGCTTCTGGCGTTGCAAGCTCTCCATGACCTTCTTCCTCTAGTGACTATTGCGGTTCAAACAGACAACATGGCAGTAGTCTGGTACATAAACAAACAGGGAGGAACCAGATCTTATCCCCTTTGTCAGAAGGCTATGAGAGTTTGGGAGTGGGCGATATCCACCAACCGCTTTCTGGTAGCAACACACATTCCGGGTCGGTCCAACATTCTGGCGGACAAACTGAGTCTTATGATCCTCACACCGTATGAGTGGTCTCTCAAACCATCAGTTGCGAAACAGATCTTCCTCAAATGGGGTCTACCTTGCTGCGATCTTTTTGCTTCTCCATCAAACAAAGTGCAGCAAGTTTTTCACAATACTTCCCCCACCAGGGGAGATCCCCAGAGATGCTCTGGTTCATGCTTGGCCACCCGGTCTCCTCTATGCTTATCACCCCCCCCTTCCTCTTATGACGAAGTTCATTCAGAAAGCACGTCGGTTGGGGAGCAGAATTATCCTCATAGCCCCATTCTGGTCTCGCCAGATCTGGTTCCCATATCTGCGGTCTCACAGTGTAGTTCCTCCATGGATCTTAGATCCCATTCCAAATCTGATTTTGAATCCTGCGGGATTGCAACCTCCGAATCTGGTAAACCTCAAGCTTGCAGCTTGGTTGATCCAGTTCCACTGATGGCAAGGACTCCCAGCACCTCATCACCAGTAAAGGCCATTCTGGTAGCGGCTCACAAGCCTGCTACCAGAAAAACTTACAGTAGTAAATGGAAGCGTTTCTCTGTCTGGGCTAAGGACAAGGGCGTAGATCCCTTTTCCGTTCCTATCCCGACGGTTCTTGAATTTCTGTCACACATTTTTCATGAAGGAGCAAGTGCATCTACAGTTAAAGTACAATTGGCAGCCATTTCCCATTTTCATGTGGGGGATGGATTGGGATCTTTAGCTTCTGCGAAGATATGCAAAACCTTCTTGAAAGGCATTTCTCTATTGAAACCACCAGTTAAGACTGTGGTCCCACCATGGGACTTAACTCTAGTTTTACAAGCATTGACAAGCCCACCTTTTGAGCCTGCCGCCTCAGTTCCTTTAAAGTTCTTATCATGGAAAACAGCCTTTCTAGTTGCTATTACTTCAGCCAGGAGGGTTTCGGAACTTCAAGCCCTTTGCATGAAACCCCCTTATCTAATTTTCCATAAGGATAGAGTGTCTCTTAGGACTAACCCTTCCTTCTTACCAAAGGTGGCTTCAGAGTCTAATATTAATCAGTCGATTAATTTACCAGTGTTTTTTCCCAACTTTCAGAACAAAGGGGAATACAAATTACACAAGTTGGATGTACATAGACAATTACGTTTTTACTTGCACAGGACGAAGGATACTTGCAAGGCTGATCAGTTGTTTGTGTCCTTTGCCAAATCTGCCATGGGTAGAGCTATTTCCAAAGTTACCTTAGTAAATTGGATTTCACAATGCATCATTCAAGCGTATGTATCCTCAGGTAAACCTGCTCCTATCGGAGTCCATGCCCACTCAACCCGATCCATAGCCACATCAGCAGCCTTCTGGTCCAGGGTTCCTCTGGACGACATATGTTCAGCAGCTACTTGGTCCTCTTCCCATACATTCATTTCTCATTATAAATTGGATATGATATCCAGGAGTAGGGCTTCCTTTGGCTCCGCAGTACTTTGGAATATCCTTCCTTAAAGGCCGCCCAAGGTTTTTAGGTAGCTGGGGACTCTGTCCCACAGGTTGCAGAGCAAATGAAGTAACTACTTCAGATAAAGAAGTTATGTACTCACCATAACGTTCCATCTGAGTAGGTACGTCATTTGTCTGCAACTGACCCCTCCTCCATGCCCCCTAACCATTATCGTGATTCCTGATCATGATTGAAATTGTTTCATGAGGTTAGGCTTTATTTGGTCCTCTGTCGAGGGTATTAGTTATTGGATTAAGCAAACTCGATCTGAAGAAAGGCAGCATGCAGCAGGGGATTATGGGTAAAGGGGAGGAGCTAGGAGCTCAGATCTTTTAGCTAGTAAAGCTGCCGGCTTGGATCCGATACCCACAGGTTGCAGACAAATGAAGTACCTACTCAGATGGAACGTTATGGTGAGTACATAACTTCTTTTTCACACTTGTCTGTATTAGGACCATTCACAGATACCTCCCAAATGCATCTCCTGTACTGGAATCAAGTGGAGGGTAATGTGTTTTATGTTCCAGTTTTCCCAGTGTACTTGCATGTGTGTGCACGTGTACACATAGTTGTATAATTTGCTTTATTAATTCAGTCAAGTAGGCTGAAAATATCTTAGTGTTGTACCCCAGATTCCAAGAGTCTCTGTACAGCTTCTGCAATAACAATTTATTCACATATATCTACCAATATTTTATTTTTTCCAAATGACATTCCATGCTACCTAACTCATCCATTAATAATATTACATCTTTAAGTCTATTTCTTGACTTCGTCCATCCTTGTTTAATAGTTTTCTTTGCTACTAAAGGTATGAAGAAATTAAAGGTCCCCTATTTTTAGTGCAGTAAATCTCATTCTCATATCTTAGAGTTTAATGTTACAGTTAATTATATTTCCCATATTAATGTTTCAGATATTTCTTCCATGACTTTTCAATATAAGTTTTCAGCAGTCCTTTGTTACTTCTCTTTTCAGTTTTCTTTAAAGCTTTACCTGCTCTGTTTATCACATACTTGTATCACTGGGTTCCTCCATCTAACTTGTAAAAATTACAAAATGGTTGTGTTAGCTGTACAGACTTTGATAAAACTATGCAACCCCTCTGTACCATTTTCTTAATGAATTGTGAAAACATACCTCTCTTTAGCTTGTTCCCAAAAGTGTCATCTACCACCTTTACAGTTGTGAAAATCTCTCTCTTCTTGGAAACCCAACTTGCTATCTCTTTTAGGTATCAAGTAACCTAATCCACAACTTGATTTCCTGTTTTAATAATAATGTGCTCACTGATGCCACACCCTGCTTATTTATCAAGATGATTCAACCTTACTATCTCAGGTAATTTTTTTCCCTACTTGGCATCATAGTTTGATAGACCAAGTACTAAAAAGCCTTTAATTGAATTGCATCAGAATGCATCCCTGTATCTGTAATGTTTAAATTGCCATAATTTTCTGACTTCTAAGATGGCTGCACATTGAGTAACAGCTTATTTCTAGCTCTCCCAGTGTGAAAACAGAAACTCAGCAGAGAGAAGGCCAGTACACTTGTGTTTATGGGTAAATTTCAGTAACCTGCTAGTAAGTGCACTGCCTAGATGCCAGGAATAAAGAAATACAGAAGACCTGGAAAAAATCAGGTATAAAATGTGAGGAAGAAACACTGACGGGAGAATTCTGCAGCTGTTCAACAAAAAGTAATGCAACCTTCAGACATGACTTCCAGTAACCTGCAGAAAGATATAAGACAACTGCATATAGACCTGGTTAAAGTAAACAAAACACTGATGGAATATATCAACACAAACAGCAAAAGGCTGGACAAAATGGAAGAAGCTTTAAACAGATATTCAGATGAGTTGATAAAGCTGCAAAAATCAGAGATCGAAATGATAAAAAGACTGGCTGAATATGAGACTGCTCAGGAAGTGATGTTTAAAAAAAAAAATAGAATTGGAGGACAAAGCATGTAGGGAAAACATAAGATTTTCAGCTGTAGCAGAGCTGGAAGGAACAGATCGCATTAATTTATGAAAGCACAAATAAGGAGCTGCACTGGTATTCCACAGCAGGAGTTGTTAGCTGAAAGGGCACTTTGTGTGTATGCTCCAAACCTGGCTATAAGAAAAAAAGACCTTTAATAGTAAAGATGCAATCCTACAGGCAGAAGGACAAAGTATTAAAAGTGGAAGACAGCAGAGTGTTTCTGGAGAATGATTACTCATTGTACACCAGACAAAAGAGGAGCAAATATATTTCACTACTCAGGAAATGTCCAGATGCAGGTGTGAGATTCAGACTGCTGTACCCAGCTGTCTTCAAGGTGTTTGGTACAAAATTATTTTTTGATGAAGTACATGCTAATGAGGAAATACAAAAGTTTGTCCAGCAAAAAGTAAGTTGTGAAACAGAAGAAGATTCTGCTTGTTCTTATGGTAATAAAGACCACAGAGGGACTGTACCTGTGAAAGACCTTAGAATGATGCATTAACAAGTTTTCAAGTTTTAAGAGAAAGCAAGTAAATGAAAAAGAACATGGAATATTATGAGGATTTTTTTCTAACAAATACATGTAAGCTCAGTAACAAGTCTGCAGCTGGTCTTCATGTTTAAATGGAAACAAACTGATAAAGAGAAACTGGCTGCCTGGTTCCCATGTCTCCATGGCGACAATCTGAAGAGGAGAAACTGGCTACAGTCTGGTGGAGATTGATTGGCTGATGAAAAAAAAAAGAAAGGAGAAATTGGCTAAAATATAGTGTTCTCTGAAAGCATTCAGGGGTTTTCCCAAAGTAGATGATGTTCTCTGAAAGCATTCAGGGGTTTTCCCAAGGTAGTTAATGTTCTCTGAAAACATTCAGGGGTTTTCCCAAGGTAGTTAATGTTCTCTGAAAACATTTAGGGATTTTCCCAGTGGGAGAGTTGTAAAGATAAGGCAAAAATAATAGGAACTTAGTAGATGCACAGGCTGCACCATAAGTTTTAGCATGGATGACCTTTCTCTTAGGTTAACTGTGACTGTGACTGTCAGTTAGGGACTTTTGTTCCTATTAGGAGAGAAAAACCTCAATATTTGAAGGTGTACATAGTTTTTTGTGTTAGTATCATGTTAACAGGTTTTACGGGGGCATTGGGATGTGTGTGCTTTTTTTGAGAGCTTTCAGTAAAACAAAACTTGCAAAACAGTGTATGCATGTAACACAAAAGCTGGAACTAGACATTTAACAAAAAAGGTGTACATAAAAGGTTGGATTAATAACTTTTTAATACAATGAGGCTTTCTTTAATGTCTTTAAATGTAAATGGCCTCACAGATAAATAGAAACAAGAAGAGAAGTGAACTGTATTAAAAATATAGAAAATGGCTATGTTACAGGAGACGCACAACGAAAGAACTGAAAATGTGAATTTGATAAAGGTTATTGGTGGAATACCTTTGACAAAGAAAAAGAGGAGTACTTATATTAATTGCAAGAAGATCTCCAATAGTGAAAGGAAAATATAAAAAAAGATTGTGGCAGATGTGAGGATTACACTGGCATATATTTACATTCCACCTAAAACTGCTGTACTGGAGCTTAAGAAAATTCTGGGAGAAATAATCAGTTTTCAGCAAGGAATATTACTTATAGGTAGGGACTGGAACTTAATTTGCAGAAGTGAGGATGTATCCGGGAGGCCCAGAAGGGAAAATATAACAAAAGAGGGTACATTTTTGAAGAAATTTCTGAAAATATTTGGCACGGAAAATGTGAATTGAGTAGTAGGAGTTTGAAGTGAATTTACATATTATTCCTGAAGATATAAAAACTGGTCTAGGCTAGACAGAATTTGCATTTCATGTGAACATGTGTATTTAATTGACGGTCTTGATACCCACCCAATAACTGATGTTAAGTTGTCAATCTCGCCTTCATTCTTGCTGGATGGGTTCGGAGCCGATCCTCGGCTCCGACTCGGCACTTGCTTTAGCTCGAGAACTCCTTTTACCAGCTCGAGGCAACCCTATATCCCATGATGCAAGGCAGAACTACCTCAGATCTCGTTTGCCGCTTAGCGAAAGAGGTCTCCTTTGCCAGCTGAGGTAAGTTTTTTCTTGTTAAAGAAGAAAAAGTTTAGTTAGGGGTTTATTTTTTCCCTTTACTGTTAGATTAGCCTGTACTTAGTTACAAGCCCACCCTGTTCCCTTCCTTTTAAACTTTTATAAACAGTTTTCAGTTAAAGTTTTTAGTCAGGCCTAGTTCCCAAGTAATTCCCTTCCTGTGTGTCTGTGTAAGGGATTAATTGGTGTGTTTGTTGGGACTGTTTGTGTTTCCCTTCTAGGATGTCAAAAGAAGGCAAGGTCTCAGGCTTCAAGAAGTGTGACCAGTGCTGTCAGAAAATGTCTCTGACAGACGGTCACACTTCTTGTGTTTATTGCCTGGGGCCTTTGCACCTGCAGGACTCCTGTGCGTTGTGTCATGCTTTTAGCCAGAGAGTCCTGCAGGAAAGGAGGAACAAATTAATCCTCCGAGGTTTACTTAAACCTGAAGGTTCTCCTCCTAAGTCAGGGGCAGGAAAACCTCTTAAGCCACCGAAGGTTCAGGCTACAGTGTCCAAGCCTCCTCCGGTGGCTCCGGCTCCGTCGGAGCCGATATCGGCCCGGCTGGAGTCGATACTTCTTCTGTTAGAGTAGTGGGTTCGGTGCCGACCGGCTCCGATACCCTGACTACTGTGGCCTTGTCGGCTCCGGCTGGAGCCGACACCTTATCCAGCATCGGAGCCGAGATATCCTCGGCTCCATCTGGGGTTCAAGGGACTTCGGCTCCGATGGCTTCGACCCGTAAGAGATCCCGGTCCCCTTCTATACTAAGTATTCACTCGGCTCCGGGTCTCCTCTTTGTCGGAGCGGAGCCATCGGAGCCGATCTTGAGATCTTCCAGGCTGTCTGACCACGATTTGGAGAGGGTGGTAAGCAGGCTGTTGAAGTCTCAGGCACTGGCCCAAATGCTCCATAGCCCGTCTCAACAGACTTCGGCTATAGCCCCGATTCTTGAGATTCCTCCTCCGACTCCACACCAGAGTTCGGAGCTTCTTGGGACAGCGACTGTTTCGATGCCGGAGCCGATACATCCTTCGGCTCCGTCGTCTTCGGCTCCAATCTCCTCCTTGAGACCTTCCTTGGAGGGATCCGGTCGTCGGGTTTCCACTGTCGGCTCCGAGGGGGCTAGTGGCATCGGACCCTTGTCCGACCCCGCTCTCCCTCTCGGGGCTTCGGCTTTGGTAAGCTCGGCGCCGACATCGGCCTCGGAGCCTTCTCTCTCCTTGGAGCTGACCATTCCTGTTTCTTCGGAGCGGGTATGATGTTCTTCATCTCACATTGCTGCAGTCCTAACACTTGGGTAGTCCGCTGTCCCTCATTCGGCCCGAATATCAGAGCATAAGGCTGACGTCGGTCAGGGCGCATTTGACTGACATCAGAACGTCAGGGTACAAATGCGCATGACCGACGTCATATCCTCAGTCTTTTTTGCCGCATGGTCCGATGCAGAAGCAGTGTTGCAAGTGCCGTTCGGCGTTCTGAAATTTTTCGAATTCGGAGTTTCAGACCGAAGTCAGAGTTGGTTAAGTACCCGTTGGGAATATTTTGGTTTTTTCTTGCCTCAGTGGTTTACCGGATGTCAGAAAAAGTGAATAACTGTATTTCTTGTGGGAAACAGATACCGCATAGAGATTATCATAATTTGTGTATACCTTGTTTAGGGCCTGAGCACGACGTTGTTGGTTGCCGCTTTTGTGCTAGGTTTAATAAACGCACTATAAAGCGGAGGTTGGATTGTGCAAGGTTGGTCTTTGGGAAGCGGTGCAATTACAAAATGCCGTCGGATGCTCCGATGCTGGCTTCCTCAAAGAAGCGTAAGGACAAGGCAGTTAAACCTAGGTTAGAGGAGTCGTCCGAACCGGACGCCAGTTCTTTAGAGGTGTCAGTGGAACCGGTGGTTCCGACGGAGGCCTCTCTGGAGACCCAGGGAGAGACTCTGATTTTACAGGATGTGGCCTCCCAGGAGGCAGGGCAGGCTGTAGGGGCTTTTCAAGTAACTGTACTCCCCTCCCTTACTAAGGGGCCTAGGCCCTCTCTTTCTGCTGCCAAGGCTTCTCCTAGAGGTTGGCCTAGTTTAGGGTCAGTGGGTGTCTCTCCCAGTTCTTCAGGTGCTGTGCCCAAGAAGCACATGCTCAAAATGGCAGAGGATTTAATTTCTTTAATTAGGGGCTCTATGCCCCCTCCTGATAAGAGGCCTAGGATGGAACCTGTGTTGGGGGATTATGAGCAGGCTTCGGATGTGTCTGAGTCTTCAGTTGAAGACTTGCAGGAGTATTCTCATTATTCTGATTCTGATATGGATGATTCTACTCCTTCTGCTTCTCCTCCTGAGGATTTTTCTTTTTCAGAGACCCTTCACTCCATGAGAGAGCATTTTAAATGGGAAGGTCAGGATTTCTCTGATTCCAGGAAGAGGCTTAGGAATTTTTGTTTTACCCCAGCATAGGCCTTTAGCTATTCCTCCTGTTCTGAATGTGGTGGAAGATGTGTTTTGGAGGCTTCTCTTAATCCTGATTCTTTGCCTCCTGCTCCTGTTAAACCGGATAGGTATTACAGGGTGCCTGAAGCTCATAAGTATCTTTAAGAGTCCTAGGGCAGACCCAGAAACTGTTAGCCAGGGGCCCAAGGGTGTTAAGGCTTCTGTTGTCAAAAATCCGGTTCCTGCAGATAAAGAGGCCAGGGCCTTGGATAGATGGGGAAAGAAAGTTTATACTTCTTCCACTCTAGCCATGAGAGCTTTGAATTGCCAGTTTCACATGTTGAAATATCAAAATTATCTCCTTTCTCAGTTGAAGTCTAAGGTGGATGCCCTAGCAGAGGGTATAGACTGTAAAGAGTTACAAGATTTAGTGCATGTTTCTGAGCAGGTGGGTAAGCATTCTTTGCAATGTGGTTTTGATGCTGTACAGGCCTCGTCTAGGGTGGCTGCCACTGGGTCAGTTCTTCGCAGGCATGCCTGGCTGAGGGATCAAAATTTATCCGACCATGTTAAAACTAGGATTTTGGATGCCCCTTTGCAATCTGATGTCTTGTTTGGTTCTCCTGTTGAGGCAGTTTTAAAGAAGATGGAAGATAAGGCTAAGTCTATGCAGACTGTTAAAGATTTTTGCAGGTTCAGCCTCCAAAGTTTAGTAGAAATTGGCCTACTAAAGGGTGGACTTATCCTTCTTATGATTCCCAGTCTAGGGGTAGATCTAGACGTGGCAGGGCAGAGGTCAGGGCTCTTTCAGGCCCAGAACAGGGAGTTCTCCTGCACAGTCTTGAGTGAGGGCAGGGGTCAGTCCTTTCGTAAACAGACCCAATGACCTACCTTTTCAGCTGCCAGAACCTTCTCGCCTGGCAGCACCTTTGGGAGGAAGGTTGGCACTTTTCAGAGAAAATTGGAGTTTGATTACCCAGGACAAATGGGTACTGGATATCATACATCACGGTTACAGGTTTTATTTCCATACCTTGCCTCCTTTCAAAGGCATGCCAGACATTCCTCCTCAACAAAGAATAGAAGCTCACAAGCAAATTTCACTGCTACTCCAAATAGGGGCCATACAGCCGGTTCCTTTGCCAGAAAGGGGCCTAGGATTTTATTCTCGCCTGTTCCTAGTCCCAAAGAAGGGGAACACGTGGAGACCAATTTTGGATTTGTCTATCCTCAACACTTATCTGGACATTCCCAAGTTCAAAATGTTGACGTTGCAGCAGCTTTTACCTCTGCTGGGCAAAGATCATTGGATGGTAACTTTGGATCTCAAGGAGGCTTACCTTCATGTTCCTATCAGACTGAGTTGCAGGAAGTATCTGCGTTTTTGAGCTGGGACTTCTCATTATCAGTTCTCTGCATTGCCCTTTGGCTTATCTACTGCGCCCAGAGTGTTCACAAAAGTTCTGGCTCCAGTGATAGCTTTCTTCAGGCTAAAAGGAATACAGATCTATCCTTATTTGGACGACTGCCTGATTCTGGCTCAAGGAAGGGAAGAGCTTCTTCATCATCTGGAATATGTGATAGCAGTGCTAAGATGCCTGGGGTATTCTGTGGACGAAATAAAGTCCAGTCTAGTACCCTCTCAAGACATGTGCTTTCTGGGTGTGAGACTGAATACAGCATCCCAGATGGCCTTTTTAACCCCGGACAAACAAAAGAGTCTATCCCTTTACTTCCATCAACTATCTCATCAGTCCGGGCTGACTGCAAGGACAGTCCTTCAAGCCTTAGGGTTCATGGCATCTTGTATTCTGGTGCTTCCCAATGCCAAACTGCATATGAGGAAGCTACAATGGTATCTCAAAATGTATGGACACAGCACTGCCAGGATCTGGACACTGTCATTCAAATAATACCTTGCATTCAAAAGGAATTTTTGTGGTGGGCTCAGGAATGTCACCTAAACAAGGGACTCTCTGTGACCCGGCCAGAGGCGAGTCAAATTTTAACGACAGATGCCTCAGACATAGCTTGGGGAGCTCATCTAAATGGAAAGTAGATACAAGACAAGTGGCCTGCCAGACTACAACATCTACATATCAACATGAAGGAGATGTTAGCAGTCCAATTTGCATTAATAGCTTTCAAGGATTTACTTCTTCCAGGGCAGGTGTTGATTCTAACAGACAACACAACTGTCATGTGGTACATCAACAAGCAAGGGGGAACACATTCTTATCCTCTATGCAGGCAAGCAATGATTTTGTGGGAAACTGCTCTCAGTTTACAACTAAGTCTTCAGGCAAGGTTTCTGCCGGGAGCACAGAACTCCTTAGCAGATGTGTTAAGCAGACAAATCATGGATCCCCACGAGTGGAAACTGGATCTTCATGTATTTCAGAAACTGACAGTGTCCTGGGGAACTCCAGACATAGATCTGTTCGCTTCTCCACTAAACAACCAGCTGCCAAAGTTTTGCACAAAGCGGTTTCATCACACAGCTTGGAGAGTGGATGCTCTTTCTTTCAGTTGGAAAAATCTTCATGTGTATGCCTTTCCACCTCTGCCTCTCCTCCCAAAGGTACTTCTGAAGGTCAGACGGGACAAGCCAAGGATGATTTTGATAGCTCCAGATTGGCCTCGACAGCACTGGTATCCACTACTGAGAAGTCTAGTAAGAAAGCCTCCATGGCCTTTGCCTTTGATTCCACATCTGTTGTCCCAGGAGGACAGTCATTTGCTGAATGTCAAACTTCACTCTCTTCACCTAACAGCATGGCATATTCTGTTTTAAACCATAGAGGGTCTCAACTTCCACAACAAGTTTTGAATGTGATTTTGGAAGCTAGAAGGCCTAGTACAAGGAAAGTGTACGCAGATAAATGGAAGAGATTTTTATTTTGGAGTGCAGCTAAAGATTTGGATGTTTCTGAGCCTGATTTAAGTGTGGCTCTTCAATATCTTACTGAGTTATTGGACAAAGGTTTGTCCTTCTCTTCTATTAAGATTCATGCTGCAGCAATTTCGCTCACTACGATTGTGACCCACCATTGTTTTCTCATCCTTTATTCAAGCAATTTCTCAGAGGGGCAAAGAATATAAGACCCCCACGAAGAGCTCCTACTCCTGCCTGGGATCTCAATTTTGTGTTGGAGAAACTCACTCTACAACCTTTTGAGCCTGCAGCTACTGCTGAGTTGAAATATTTGTCATGGAAGACTGCTTTTTTGTTGGCCATTACTTCTGCAAGAAGGGTTTCTGAATTACAGGCCCTTATGGCAGTTGAGCCTTTCTTAATTTTTCACAAGGATAGGGTATCTTTACGTACCAATCCCTCCTTCATGCCTAAAGTGGTTTCTAGTGTGGCTTTAAACCAAACTATTCATTTGCCTACTTTTATGCAAATCCCCAAACTAAAGGGAAAAGATTTTGCACACCTTGGATGTTCACAGGCAGTTGCGATATTATTTGGACAGAACTAAAGGGTTCAGACAATCTCAGCAATTATTAGTTTCTTTTGCTTTGTGCTCTCAGGGCAAGCCTGTGTCAAAACAAACTATTTCAAAGTGGATTGGATTTTGCATTGCTTTCTGTTATTCCCATCATGGCAAAGAGATTCCAGCTGGGATTAGACCTCATTCCGCTAGGGCTACTGCCACTTCAACAGCTTTTTTGAGGGGTGGCTACTAAGGATATTTTGGAGGCAGCCACTTGGAGTTCAGTGCATACCTTCTCTAAGCATTACCACCTTCCCTTGTACTCTAAATCTAGGGCTGGTTTTGCCACTGCTGTGTTGCAGGGCATTTTGGCAGCTCCTGCTTCATTATAGTTTAGCCATCCTCCCTTACCTCTGCTTTGCGATTCTACCCAAGTGTTAGGACTGCAGCAATGTGAGATGAAGAACATAGTACAGTTTTGTACCTACCATAAATGTAGATGTTCGAAGATCCACATTGCTGCAGTCCAATTTACCCTCCCTCCTTCCCCTCTGTTGTTGAGGTGGTTGTGTGGGTTGGGTTATCCATCTGAGGTAAACTACATTTGGTATATTGCATTTTGTATATATTGTATATATTATACATATTTTTGGTGTTAGACTAGCTATTTGTTTAGTTGTGGTCTTTGGGTTTGGACCTTTCTTTTTAGGGTCTTCTGACATCTGGGGAAAGAAAAGACTGAGGATATGACGTCGGTCATGCACATTTGTACCCTGACGTTCTGATGTCAGTCAAATGCGCCCTGACCGACGTCAGCCTTATGCTCTGATATTCGGGCCGAATGAGGGACAGCGGACTACCCAAGTGTTAGGACTGCAGCAATGTGGATCTTCGAACATCTACATTTATGGTAGGTACAAAACTGTACTTTCCGGTCTCCCGGGGAGAGGAGCCTTTGAGGTGATGAGGAGTGTCCTGGCCTCTGAGCCTGGTCAACAGTCTATCCCTCTAGCTCCTCCCTCATCAGTGCCTGCAGATGCCTCTTGCCAACCTCTTGCTCTCAGGCCCAGGGATCCATCGCCCCAGGTTTCCCCACTGGGAATTTCCTCCTCTTCCGAGGTTTCTCCTGATCCTGCAGGGGAACCCCCTCGGAAGAGGACGTGTAAGAGGAAACACACAGACTCCCCTGAGTCTACTACATCTGATACCGACTTAGATGAGTCGGAGGGTTCCCCACAGTCCCCCTCTGAGGATGTCTCCTTTTCAGACATCCTTGAGCTCCTCAAACAGAGGGGGAATTGGCCCTCCATTGACCCCTCCGAGGATGAGTCGGTATACCTGGAGGCTTTTGGATCCCGACCCTCCACCTCCTGGGAGTCTCCGCCTTTCGACCCACTCATGCAGGTAGTGGCTCGGAAGGCGTGGGCGGCTCCAGATTCTGTGGAACCTGTCCCCAGGAGACCATCCAAGTTCATCACGGCCCCTTTGGATAAACAGTTCCTGTCCAAAGGTGTCTCTGTGGATGCTATGGTGGTGGCGGCGGCCACTAAGAAGGAACTGGCGGATCCTTCAGTGCCTGTCCATCCTCCTAATAAGGATTCTAGGACCATGGACAGGTATGGAAAGCGGATGTTTTCCTCAGCGACCTTTGCTATGCGTTCGCTGAATTACCTTTGTCACTTCACCAGGCTTCAACGAGATATTCTCAAGGAACTGGGAGAAGTTGTCCAGGATCCTTCTGCTGCTGGGGCTCAGGAAAAGATTGCCTCACAGCTTGCTATCCTGAATTCCATATCTAACTCCTCCATGCGGCTCATATCTTATGCGGCCGATGGAGCGAGCAGGGCCGCAGGGACAGGGGTTGCTCTTAGACGCCAAGCCTGGATGCGGCTGTGTAATTTTGCGGACCCCTTTAAGGCGTCCTTCACCAACACTCCCTTTGACGGTTCAGCTTTGTTCGGACCTCAGGTGAAGGATACTTTGACCAGATGTGAGCAGGACGGTAAAACTCTTTCTGCCGTTGGAGTCCAGTTTTCCACTCCTTCTAGACCATACCCCAAGGGTCAGAAAGGGGGGAAGATGTGGTTCCGTAAAGCCCAAGGAGCTACACCGGACACACGTGGTCAGTTTACCCCCAGAGGCAGAGGGGGTAACAATAATAGATGCCGCCCTAGAGGCAGGGGGGTCCTCAGAACCAGGGCAACAGGGAGTCTCTTCCTGAGAAGCCCTTTCAGCATCCCTGAGGTGTTGCCCGACTGTCCACCCTTGGAGGCAGTCGGGGAAGAATTTCACTGTACCCAGTAGCCTGGCAATCCCTATCCCAAGAGAAGTGGGTACAGTCGATCATATCCGAGGGTTACAAAATCCCTTTCGAAAGGTTTCCGACCTCTACAATCCCTTCCAGACATCTCACCCGGTCAAAGGGATTTGGCAAGACAGGAAGTTTCAAAACTCCTGGAAAAAAGAGCCATCCAAACAGTGCCGGCAGACCAAGTAGGATCCGGCTTCTACTCAAGATTCTTTTGGTCCCCAAAAGGACGGGAGATTGGAGACCAATACTAGACCTAAGCAGACTAAACAAGTCTGTCAAAAGGCAAGATTCGGATGGTCACGCTGCAATCCATTCTGCCATTTCTGGGCAAGGACAACTGGATGTGCTCTATAGACCTTCAGGATGCGTACTATCACATAAAGATTCACAGACGCTCCAGAAGGTTTCTCCGCTTTCGGCTGGGAGCCAGTCATTACCAATTCAGAGCACTGCCCTTTGGCCTCACTTCAGCCCCCAGAGTGTTCACCAAATGCATGGCAGTGGTCACAGCTCACCTGAGACGTCGAGGATTCCAGGTGTTTCCTTATTTGGACGACTGGCTCCTCTCCGCCACCAACAAGCATCAACTTCTTCGGTCCAGAGACTACACCCTACAGCTTTGCAAGACACTAGGAATTTCGGTAAATTTCGAAAAATCCTCTCTGCTGCCTTGCCAATCTATCACCTTTATAGGCGCAATGTTAAATACCGTCAAAATGTTAGCCAGGCTAACAGATCAAAGGATTCTGGACATCCAGAAATCTGTTCAGCTTCTGTTACTAAGCAACAAGATCAAAGCCAGGTTTGTCTTGAAAGTTCTAGGCCTAATGGCTGCGGCCATTGTTCTTCTTCCACTGGCTCGCTTCCACATGCGTCTCCTGCAGTGGATGTTATTCACGCAGTGGTCGTACCACGATTTGCCCATGAGACACGAAATCTTGGTAACACAATCGTGCAGGGCTCATCTACGATGGTGGATATCTTCCCCTCTTCTTCATCAGGGCCGACCCTTTGTTCCCCCTCCTCCAGTTGCCACAGTCACCACGGATGCCTCCCTGATCGGGTGGGGGGGGCATTATCAGGGCAGGATGGTCCACGGGACTTGGCAACCCATAGAATACCACCTGCACATAAATGTCCTGGAGATGAGAGCAGTGCTTTTAACGTTGCAAGCCCTCGACGACTTTCTTCCCACGGGACTATTGCAGTACAGACGGACAACATGTCCGTGGTCTGGTACATCCACAAGCAGGGCGGAACCAGGTCCTATCCCTTATGTCCAGAAGCTCTCAGACTTTGGCAATGGGCGATCTCTTCTCAGCGGTTTCTGATAGCAACGCACATCCCCGGCAGGTCCAACCTATTGGCGGACAGGCTAAGCAGATCCATTCTGATGCCTCACGAGTGGTCTCTCAATCAATCTGTAGTGGATCAGATTTTTCTGAAGTGGGGCACCCCTTGTTGCGATCTTTTCGCTACCCCTCAAAACAGCAAGTGCCCAGATTACTTCACACTTTTTCCCCTTCCAGGCCAACCTTTGAGAGACTCTCTAACCCAGGATTGGCCTCGGGGACTTCTTTATGCTTTTCCTCCCTTTCCATTGATTCCACAAGTCATTCAGAATGCCACCATTTTGAGAGCCAAATTGATCCTCATTGCTCCATATTGGCCTCGACAAATTTGGTTTCCGTCTCTACATCATCATCTTCTGATGCAGCCCTGGCATCTGGACCCAGTTCCGGATCTTTTGATCCACCAGTCGGGTCAGCAGCACCGGGCCATTCAGTCTCTCAACCTCACTGCTTGGTTGCTCCACTTCCTTCCCTAGCCAGGCTACCAATGATTTCTGACTCAGTCAGAGACATTTTAGTGTCTTCTTTAAAGTCGTCCACTAGAACTATTTATGCTAGCAAGTGGCGACGTTTCTCAATTTGGGCAAACGCCAGAAATATTGATCCTTTTACCGCTCCTGTACATTCTGTTTTGGATTTCCTGGCTGAGGTTTTTCATTCAGGATCCTCGTCATCTACAGTCAAAGTACAACTGGCTGCTATTTCCAAGTATCATGTTGGCTTGCATGACAATAACATCATGTCTCATAGGTTATGCAAGGCCTTTTTGAGAGGAGTTTTTCTCCTAAAACCGCCTGTGAAACATCCTCCTCCGCAATGGGATCTAAACTTAATGTTGGCATCCCTAATTCTACCTCCTTTCGAACCGTCTGCTACGTGTTCTTTAAAGTTATTGACGTGGAAAACTGTATTTTTACTGGCTGTTACTTCTGCAAGAAGAGTTTCTGAGATTCAGGCCCTCTGTATTCGTTCACCTTATCTGGTTTTTCATAAGGATAGGGTTTCGCTAAGAACTAACCCTTCCTTTCTTCCCAAGGTTGTATCTCAAACCAATCTTAACCAATCTATTGATCTACCAGTTTTCTTTCCTAACTATTCTGACAGAGCTGAACAGAAGCTGCACTTTTGGATGTTCATCGTCAGCTCAGGTACTACTTGCATAGGACTAAACAAATAAGAAAATCAGACCAATTGTTTGTCTCCTATGCAGAAAACAGGTTAGGTCTTCCAGTTTCTAAAGTGACCTTATCTAGATGGTTGACTTCCACCATTTCCTATGTGTACTCTCTAAGGGGCAAACAACTATCTTCTAAGCCAAAAGCACATTCGACCAGGAGTCTATCCACTTCTGTAGCTTTTCAGGATAGACTTCCCATTGACACTATTTGTGCAGCAGCTACTTGGGCCACGCCTCATACCTTTGTGTCTCATTACAAGTTGGATTTGGCCTCCAGAGACAGGGCCAGTTTTGGTTCCACAGTTCTCAAGAGTCTGTTCCATTGAGCCACCCGGGATACAGGTGCTAGGGGCCGGTCCCATCCAGCAAGAATGAAGGCGAGATTGACAACTTAACATTTAGAAGTTATGTACCTACCATAACGTTCCATGTTAGTTGTCTTCTCGCCTTCTTTCTTCGTCCCTCCCTCCTTCCCCCTGGCCTGGACAGATCTTGGAGAGTTCCTATTAGATAGCTTCCTCTGGAGCATTGTTATGAGGACTTCTTTTAGGAACCATGGTTCCTAATTATGTTAGGATAGTCTTTAGCAGGGTCAGTTAGCTGCCAAACGAGATCTGAGGTAGTTCCGCCTTGCATCATGGGATATAGGGTTGCCTCGAGCTGGTAAAAGGAGTTCTCGAGCTAAAGCAAGTGCCGAGTCGGAGCCGAGGATCGGCTCCGAACCCATCCAGCAAGAAAGAAGGCGAGAGAAGACAACTAACATGGAACGTTATGGTAGGTACATAACTTCTAATTTCAGATCATGTGCCAATAATAGCTAAAATAAAAACACAGGGTAATGAAATAAAAATAAGACACTGGTGCTTTCCCACCTGTCTGTTGAAAAGAGAGGACTTTAAGGAATGGGTAGTGGAGATTATTTAGGAGCTGTTAGAGAGGATAGAAGTTTCTTTTAAAAATATGGCTAGGGAGTGGGATAAAAAATTAAGGTGGAGTTTAAAAAATAGGGTGGAAATGAAAGAAAGGGAGCTATGGTTGAGTAGTAACAAGAAAGTGTTGCAGAATAAGGGGAATCTCGCATAACAAGAAAAGAATCAATTATAGAATGCTAGGTAGAAATTAAGGGATTACCTTGATAATATGCACGAGCTTAGAAAGATTGCTGTTAAGCAACTGTTTTTTGATAATAACACAAGAGCACAAAAACTTTTAGCACGATTCAAGCAACAGAAAGTACTGTCGCACTAATACCTGTAGAGGTATTAGAAGTATGTTGGAAATTCTGTGAGAGTCTCTTTAAAGCAGTGAAATATGAAAATCTAGAAAAGATGCAAATGGAAATGTTTATAGAAAAATGAAATATGCCAAGATTAGAGGTAAATGAGGCTCAATGACTAACAGGATAGGAGGAGATGAGATAAAAATTGTGATGCATAACCAATCTACAGGACAGTCACCAGGAATAAATGGTATTCCTGTGGAAGTTTGGAAGTTAGGAGGAAAAAAAATGATAAAGAACTGGAAGGTTTTATTTAACAATATCTTCAGAGGAGGAAAAGTACCACCATCCTGGAAGAAAGCAGTGGTAACTGTAATACCTAAAGAGTGTAAGGATCTATGAGATCCAGCTTCATACAGGCCCATTTCAATACCAGATCATGATTATAAAGTGTTCATGTGTGTGTTATGGCTAAAAGAATGGCAAAAATAATGCCAAAACTGATAGATGTGGTTAGAAAGTACTGGGAAGAGAGACTGGATAAGCAATTCACAAGGAAACAATGGGGAGGATATGTGTATGTCTCCCAAATATGCAACAAATCAAGACGATTTAGGATTTTTGCCTGGAAATGTTTAGATATATATTTTTATACTCCAAGTATACTCCAGAGAATTTTTTCTTGGGTAGACAGCAAATGTTGGAGGTGAGAAGGTGAAGAAAGAAGTAATTGGGAACATTTGCTGGGAGTGTGGTGAGTTGGTAGACTTTAAGGATTCCATGCGGGATGCACTGTCGGAGATGCTGGGTGGGGAGATTGGTTTGACAAGGGAGATGATTTTTCTGAGCTATGATATAGAATCGGAATTTTGTAAACATGGTAAGGCCTTGTGTCTAATAGTAGTGGCTGCCAAAAAAGCATTTACTAGAAAATGGAAATCAAACTCTAAACCATCTATACTGGAAGCAGTGAATATAGTAACAGAGACAAAACAACTGGAATTGAGATCTTTAGAAAAGGGTAGGAGCAAACTACGTAGGAAAAAAATGGGAACTGTGGAAACAGTACATACAAAGGAGGAATGAGTTCTAAAAGGCAGCAGGACTTAAATGAGCTATGTTAATGTTTGAGAAGGACTGGGTAGATTATAAGTGATGTATAATATTTGCAACTGGGAATGTGTCAGTATGGTTTGTGATGTAAAATGCTTGCAACTAGGATTGTATCAGTGTGGTTTGTTTTTATTTACATAAATGTATGATTGCCTCTGTAGTAAATGATGGTTTAATGAATATGTTTTTTGTTTTAAAAAAAAAGCAAATTAATTTATGTGATGTTGCTTAGGTTGTATGATGTATAGCAATGTATGTGAAGTATAATGTTTGTGTTAATGTAGTTTGATTACTTTTATATGAATGTAAATTTGTCTGTGTTACAAGGGATAATTCAGTAAAGGTGTTTGAAAAAACTACCATAATTTTCATAAGAATCATTTTGTTCCATAGTTTAGGTTTGGCACCACACCAGACAGAGTCTGTTACAGTGCTTCTACTTACATTTAAAATCTCTTACTGGATTTCGTTTGGAAAAGGTTCAGACACGCAAAAAATGTACCCCTTGAAGGCTTTGACCTATTCCAGCCCAGACATCTTCAATTTCAAATGTCTTATCTTGACCTCTTTTTTTTCAACTGCTATAGATGTTTAGAATACACAAAAAGTACCCAATTATTGATGTTCTTCATGTTTCACAATTGCAGTCATCCCCTGTGGGTTAATCCCTGCTGTGGTAGCCCTCGGCCGGCCCGAATACCAGAGTCAATGTTTTTCTGCATCAGCTACTATTGCCTGTAGTCTGATGTCAGGTCGTCAGTGCTATAAAGCAAGGTAGCCAACACCATTACATCAGTCTTTCTTGCCATGGAGTCCGTAACAGAAGCAGTTGGCAAGTGTGCCGGTCGGTCACTACCAGAGTTTGAATTATAGCTGAAAACTTCTAAAGCTAAGTACCCCGTTGGGGATCCTTTTTTCTTGCCCTTGCTCCACCACCCAAAGCACAAATGTTTAAAATGGCGGAGGATCTTATCTCCCTTATCAGGGGTAGTCAGGCCACAACTTCTAAAAGGATAAGACACCCTTCTCCTGAAATTATGACAGAACAAGATTTTGAGGAATTGATTATTCAGATTTTGAAGAGGAACAACAACCTCTGACTGCTTATGAGGATTCAAATGCAGAGGAATCCATTCCTTCTGCCTCCCCACCAGAAGACCTTTCCTTTGAGGAAACCCTTCACACCTTCAGGGAACATTTCCAATGGGAATCTCTGGACTTCCCCCAGTCTAAGAAAAGACTAAGAGAGTTTCTGGACCTGCAGCAGCACAGATCCCTGGCCACCCCCCCTATCTTAGAGAAGTGGTGGATGATGTTTTCCATGAATCCAGCTTAGCCCCTGATGCCCTCCCACCTGCTCCCAGTAAACCTGACAGGTATTATAGAGCATTGGATTCTCACAAATACCTGTACAGAAATCCTTCTGCAGACCCAGAGGTCATTACACAGGGACCAAAAGGAGCTAAGACTAGTTCTGCAAAGAATCCTATTCCTTCTGACAAGGATTCCAGAGCTCTGGACAGATGGGGTAAAAATGTATGCAACCTCTGCAACCTTCGCTATCAGAGCACTCAACTGTCAGTTCCATATGTTAAAATATCAACAAAACACTTTGGAGCTATTAAAACAAAAGATTCCAACCTTTCCTGACTGTGCCAATTCGAAAGAGTTAGCAGATTTACTGCACTCTACTTGTTAAATGGCCAAACACTCATTACACTGTGGATATGACGCCTTAGAAGCCTCATCCAGGGCAGCAATGTCAGGATCTGTCATTAGGAGACATGCATGGCTGAAGGAACAACCTCTCCCTGATTATGTCAAGTATAAATTAATTGATACACCCCTGGATAAGGACCGCTTGTTTGGAGTAAAAGCAGAAGAGGTGAGTAAAAAGATGGAAGACAAAGCAAAATTTATGCAGACAGTAAAAGAGTTCTTTCCAGTTCAACCTCCCAGGTTCAGCAGGAACTTTCCTCTAAGCAGTGGTCCTTCCCTGCACCTAGCAGACAGGGCCAAGGTAAACCCCGCAGGGACAGACCACCCAGGGCCCTATCCCAGGGGCAGCAGAGAAACAGACAGTGGACCACTTCCGCCCCAAGGCAGGGAGTTTTAAGTCATCTTTCTATGGCAAAAACTCTCAATGACTCCCTCTCTCCCTCTGCCCTCCTTTCACTCACCAAAAGCTAGGTGGAAGGCTCTCCCTCTGCAAAGAAAATTGGCTTTCCATAACAAAGGATCAATGGGTCTTAAAGATAATTTTTCAGGGATACAAATTGTCCTTCAACGAACTCCCAATTCCAAGAGGGTACCCAGACTTACCTCCAAATCATTGGGCAGAGGCATTGAAACCGGTCCAAACTCTCATATCCCAGGGGCAGTAGAACCTGTCCCCTCAGATCAAACAGGCAAAGGCTTTTATTCCGGACTATTCCTTGTTCCCAGAAAAAAGGGCACTTGGCACCCCATCATGGATCTGTCCATTCTGAGCACCTCCCTGGTGGTCCCCAAATTCAAAATGCTAATCTTACTGCAGCTGCTGCCTATGCTGACAACAAAATGCCTGGCTAGTGACCCTAGACCTAAAAGATGCCTACCTCCACATCTCCATAAAGGAGTCCTGCAAGAAATTCCTGCGCTTCAGGGCAGGCTCACAACACTTTCAGTTCTCTGGGCTACTTTTTGGCTTATCTACTGCACCCAGAGTATTCACCAAATGCTTGGCCCCAGCCATAGCATTTTGCAGACAGAGAAATATATAAATTTATTCTTGTCTGGACGTCATTCAGGCAGGCTGCAAATTAAAGCTTCTCCAGGACCTTCTCTTTGTCAAAACCCTCCTAACTTCCCTAGGGTTCACCATCAACGAGAAGGAATCAAAACAAACACCTTCCAGGAAAATCATTTTCTTGGTAGCATTGCTGGACACAGCATCCCAAATGGCCTTCCTATCCCCAGAAAAGCAGATCTTCCTGCCTCTCTACTTTACCCAGTTGGCTTCCAGAAGTCACCTCTCTGCAAGGATGTTCCTGCAAGCCTTGGGGTACAATGGGGTCTTGCATCCTTCTAATTCCTCCGGCCAGGCTTCATCACTGACACCTCAGACATTGCTTGGGGTGCTCACCTAGCAGCAAGTGTGCCCAAGGTCTTTGGAGATGCCCAGTACCTTCACTTACACATCAATCAGAAGGAAATGATGACAGTACAAAAGGCTCTGACATCCTTCAAACCCCATCTCAGGCCGGCAGTTCTCCTTGTCAGAACAGACAACACCACAATAATGTGGTACATAAACAAACAGGGAAGGACCCAATCTTACCCTCTGTGCAGGCTAGCCATGAACCTCTGGCTGACAGCCTCCTCCATGGGATTACACCTAATTGCCCAGTACCTACCAGGGATCAGTAACCCCCTGGCAGACCACCTAAGCCGAAACTTACTGGACCCGCACAAATGGCAGCTCCACAGAAAAATGTTTTTGCAAGTCATTCAGGAGTGGGGAACTCCGGAGGTGGATCTCTTTGCTTCGCACCTCAACCACCAGCTGAAAAAAATTCTGTACCAGGGAGAATCTCCATTTAGTGTGGAAGGTGGATGCCTTGACCTTCCCCTGGAACTCCCTCTTTGTATACACATTCCCTTCTGTGCCTCTTATTCCCAAGGTACTGATCAAGATAAGGGGGGAGAGACCAAAGGCCATCCTCATTGCTCCAGATTGGCCCAGACAGCATTGATGCCCCTTACTGCGCAGCCTGACATTACAGCCTCCCAGGCAGCTTCCCCTGATCTCAGACCTCTTGACCCAGGTGGGGGGGGGGGGGAATGCTGCACCCAGACTTGCAAACTCTCTAACTGTCATATATGGCTAATACTTTAAAAGCAAACAAGGGACCCCTGTTGAGCAAACAGGTCCTAGACATTATCACAGTGGACAGAAGGCCCAACACCAGAAAATCTTACGCAGGGAACTGGAAAAGATTCTGCTTCTGGAGCCAGTCCAGAGGGGGGAGTACCTCACAACCTTTCATCCGTCTTATCCTAGACTACCTAGTCAAGTTACTCAGTAGTGGCCTCTTCTTCTCTTCTGTTAAAATCCACACCTCAACCATTTTGGCTCATTTTGATACAGACCAGCCCCTGTTCTCACATCCTTTGTTTAAACAATTCCTCAGAGGGGCTTCTAATATCAGACCTCCAAAAAGGCCACCCACGCCAGCCTGAGATCTGAATTATGTTTTAGAAAAACTAAACTTACCACCTTTTAAACCTGCTGCTTCAGCAGAATTGAGATACCTCTCCTGGAAGACTGTTTTCTACTAGCTATCACCTCAGCCAAAAGGGTTTCAGAACTTCAGGCACTCATGGCAGTTGAGCCCTTCATCATTTTCCATGCAGACAGGGTCTCCCTGAGGACTAACCCCTCCTTTATGCCTAAGGTGGTATCTGATTTGACCCTCAACTAGGCCATACATCTATCCTGTTTCTTTCCCGACCCTCAAAACAGGGGGGGGGGGGGATTCTGCACTCACTAGACATGCACAGACAGCTCAGATACTACCTGGAACGTATTAAACTTTTCAGAAAAATGGACCAGCTTCTTGTCAGCTTTGCCCCAGGGGCAGAGGGGAAGCCCATTTCCAAGCAAACCATTTCCAAATGGATATCACACTGTATCCATTTGTGCTATAGACTACATGGGAAACCTCACCCTAAGTCTATCCATACCCATTCCACTAGGGCAGCCTCCACTTCCACAGCATTCCTCAGAGGAGTTCCCAAAAATGGACATCTTGGAAGCTGCCACCTGGACCTCTGTCCCTACCTTTACAAAGCATTACCACCTACCTCTTTTCTCTAAGGCTAGGCCAGGGTTTGCCTCTGCAGTAATGCAGGGCATGCTGACCCATGCCTAGGTCTCTAACTAATCCTTCCACCCCTCTCCTCAGCTTTGGGAATCCTCCCACAGGTGATGACTGCGACAGTGAAATACGAAAAACATAGTACAGTTGTGTGCACTTACCATAAATGTAGTTGTTCAAGTGTATTCACTGTTGCAGTCCTGGATTCCCTCCCTCCTTCCCCTTTATCTTCTTTCATTAGGAAAATGTAAGTTTCTAACCGTGGCTTTTAGCCACCAGGACCACCTTACCATATTTCCTTGTGCTTCTGATGGGTTAGGGCTAGAAAAACTGATGTAATGGCATTGGCTGCCTTGCTTTATAGCACTGATGACCTGATGTCAGACTACAGGCGACAGCAGACAACGCTGAAAAACATTGATTCTGGTATTCAGACCGGCCAAGAGCTACTGCAGCAGGGATAACGCACAGGTGATGACTGCAACAGTGAATACACCCGAACATTTATGGTAAGTGTACACAATTGTGCTTTCCAAATATTTAATGTCTCTGTATATATGAGTAATTCTATTTTACAATCAAGGAAAAATTGCTATTTACTCGTACTACTCTTAATTTTGTAATGTTAATCTTGTACTCCAGAATCTTGCCAAACTTGCCGTTTGAAAGAACATTTTAGTGTACTACTTAGAGTTAACCAAATAAATCAAAAACATGTCTGCACATTTTCCACAGCCTACCCTATATTAGTTCAAATTGTATTTCTTTGGACTCCAAGTACAATGCAGGCCAAAGATGGGAAAGGGGATACCTAGCCTTGTTCTCCTTGACAACAGAAATGACCAAGCCATTGCTGCACACCCTGTAAATGGCCCATGTCAAATCAGGGAACTCATTTGGAAAAACAAACTTCTTGAGGATCATTGTTAGTTAATACCACTATATCAAAAGCCTTTTCTGTATTCACATTTCAAATCTGCAGTGCCTTTTCCTACTCTTTTACTGTCTGCATCACTGTCTCTATTTTTAGTATACTATCAGATAACATTTCCACAAAGAAAAAAAAACACTTATTGCCTGTTTTCACCAGCACTGCCATAAAATAGAAATAGGTCTGTAAGAAGATGGCAAAATTAGACCCTCCTCTTCCTTGGGTAATGTCAGTGCTACAGCTTCCTTCCAAGAAGCAGGAGTTTCCCTTTTTTTTTTAAACTTTATTTACTCATCACACTTGCAGTTAAACTTGCAACTTGGATTCACATGCATTAATGACAATTTAAAGAAGATTGTCTATTATCATCTTCATGCAATTTACATGTTTTCTCATAACTTCATTATCTTGCCTCCAGAATTTTCAGTACCCATCAACCCCTCCCACATCACCAGTTTCCTGACTATTATTTTATATGTTTCGACCCCAGATATGGTATTTATTTTTATGCACTGTGCTTCTTACTTCTTCAAAATACCCCTCCCCCCCCATTTATTTAATTTCTTTTACATAACATTCTGTAAGACGTCTTTAAAAATTAGTCATCATTGTACATCACAACTGTCCCAGTCTCCTCCCTTTCCCTTCACATCTCTAACACCTAATCCCCCTTGGCAAAATATCCTTCGAAGTCTACTTTTTTATTAAAAAAAATGTGTAGACATTTCCACAAAAGTATCCTGAACTATCTAGACTTTGTTTCATACTTGAGTGCCCCACACATCTATTCCCATTGTGCCTTTGTAATATGTCTGTTCTGTTTCGCAGGCATTTCTAAGCTACTCTGATTAATTATTGCTAATTATGCAAAATACTGTATGTCCTGCTTATTTTCCATGATTAGGTGTCAGCATCTTTTCTTGCATCCACTAGAAACTTCACCAGGACTGGGCTTTCACTTATTGTTCCTCTCATCCTCTCTCCTTGTGTGCACTCTTATCAGTCTCTGCTGTGGAATATAGCTTTTAAACTGCTGGTTAAATACTTGCTTAGCTTTCTGTCACTCCATCAAGTTTCTCTCCCAATGTATTTGTTCTTGTATCTAATTTCCTTAGCTGATTTCCTCCAGTTACTTTCAGATACTCCCTGCTTAATTTGTGCAGCCTTACTGTTGTATATTCCTGTTGGAAAAAATCTTGTTGCTCCAGTCCCAGTGTGCCCTAGTCTTTAACAGCTTGCATCCAATAGACTGCTCGCTCACTCTCTCTTATATTTATATATATATAATATATATATATATATATATATGTGTGTGTGTGTGTGTGTGTGTGTGAGAGAGAGAGAGAGAGAACACACACACATCTTAAACATGTGGCTTTAAAATACCTCTTCAAATCTTGTCAAATCTGTTTGTCCCATCCCCCCTTGCTTCATAGAGATAATCAGTTCATCTTAATTAACTCTTCTCCTTTTTCCCTTCCAGATAAACATTTCACTTCTTTATTCATTGCCATCCGTGGTTCTCACTTGGATTATAAAAAAAATGTCTGGCCAAAGTAGCTGTAAGCATTTATATTGTCTATATCTTTTTATCCAAATCCAAGGTTATTATAATCTTTAAGTCTCATATTTCCCAACTCTCTTCCTCTTGGTCTCTTCCTGTGTGTCTTGAGCTGTCATGACTGAGTCATTTGTAACCTACATCCAGAAGTATTTCATTCTGGTGTGTCCCCATAAATATGGATTTTGTTGCACTAATACCTCTGTAGGTGCAAAATATAAAGCTATTGCCTTTGTTTCATCTTCGTTTATTTTGTATCCTGAAAATATCTGAAACGGTTTCAAAGTATTCCATAGGACTAGGATAGCCTGTTCTGTATCTGTCAAGTACAATGTAGTAATATCTGTGAACAAGGGTATTTTCTCTTGATTAGCACTTCAGTTTCATTCCTGGATTTGGGCATCCCTTTTTTCTTGCTTAAAACCTCCAAATATAAGGTAAATAAAACAGGAGAAAGGTCACATCATTGCTTGGTTCCCCTGCTCAAACTTAGTTTTTCTGATAGTACCTATTTCTGCCTTTATTCTTTTTGTTTTTATACAAGAAACATTTTTATTAAATTCACGTATGACATCGGCAGTCATACATTTATATAAATGAAAACAAGCCATATTGACATCATTTTAGTTGCAAACATTATACATGACAAACCATATAATGCTTTACAATGAGTTTTGATCTGTGAATATCATAACACATTCTTCTTCAATGCAAATTCTGCCATTGCTTGAGAAATACATTTCCATCAGATGCTTTTGAGTGCTTTTTCTCTATCTAAACCCATCAACAATAATGTCATTTTTTGTCCTAATTCCTTTTGAGTCATTGTTCTATTTAGTTTGTCAAATTTTTCTCTCCCTTCCTCAAAACCACATTAATCCATGTCAAAAACTGATGGTAGCATTTTTGCTATACTATTATGTAGACATAAGAAGATACCAGTGTCAAGCTTACAGGTATCAGTAGACTTAGGCAGACACACTTGTATTGTGAGATATTGGCTTGGATATCTGCAAAGTAAATACCAAACAAGAGAGGGCCAAGCATTGATCCCCTTGGTACTCCACAAGTTACAGTCTTATGTTCACAGATAGTATTGGCAGCTTTCACAGTCTGTGGTTTGTTTGATAGCAAGTTTGCAGTTCAGTGTACAATGGATGGGTTTACATAAAGTTTGAATATTTTTTTACCACAATGCGGGTGGGGTGGGGGGGTGGGCAGGGGGAGTGTCAGAAGCTCTGGCCAACTCGAGATAAACTGTATGCAATGAGTGACCATTGTCCACTGTCTCTGTAATCTTTTCAACGAAGCTCACTAGGTTCAGGAAACACGACCATCACTTTACAAAACCAAACTGATTTGCGTCTAGATCAGTTAAGTTGCTTTGTCTGCATAAATGAGTTCCATCTCAGTTGGGTCCAGTTATGGGGATTGCTGGGAATTTTGCACAGATCTTATACAAGCTGATATAGATTTCCCTCAAAGATGTCCCTAAATATGACCTCATTTGGTAGTGGGATGGTGCCATTAGGTCTGACAGAGAAGCTGACTGATTTGTGATCAGCTTTAACCAGTGAAGAGGAGATGCTGGGTGGAGTGTAGGCAGGAGCTAGATTGGTAAAGGTCCAGGTTAAGGATATTAGAGCATTTAGCTGGTAGTTTTACAGTTTGTACTAGTGCATTGGTATTAAAGTCTAGTAAACACCAAACATATCCATTTTTATAGCTGCAAGTGTACCAGTTAATACTTGGATAATTGATGTCTCTATAGCAAGAAGGTATTTGGTATGATATTTAACCCCTCAGTGGTGGTAACAGATTTCCATGATCTTTTGCGAGACATTGATGGAGATCTGTGACTAGCAATGAAATAAAAGGTGGATTTGTTAATGGCCGTTTGGATCTCAAGGAGCTCCAAGTTAGCAGTGTGGGTAATTTGGTTTGAGGGGATGGTGTTTCTGTCAAATATAGACATTTCCTTTGCAGTTATCTGATGACATGAAGGTGGGATAGGTGCTAAACCATAGTATAGAGAAAGAGGAAGTGCTAGCTTAGACTGTGGCAGCTAGGGCTTTTCTCATTTTTATTACAGCAGACTAAAGTGAGATTTGATCATAGCAAACATAGCAGTGCCCCCCTCTCCCCACATTGCCTGCTTAACTATCACCTCCACATCTGTTTGATGGCCCTCATTTATTCCACCTTTACGAGGGATGAGAACCAAACAACAATCTTTCGTGGTGGGAAGGGTATTTTAGCCCTAACTCCTTTGCACATGCCCATAACTGCCTCAGAGTTTGGAGTGCAGTGGACATTTTGAAGGGCTTGCCACTCACTTCCACAAGAGAATGCAACCCTTTTTGGCTGCTGTGTTCCCTATTGAAGTCAGCATTCCTGTGGAATCTACTGTTCACAAGGGATTGTACCATGAGACCGTCTTCCCCAAAGAGGGGCAAGTTGGTAAAGCTGCTTCACTTCTTCCATTCCTCCATGCCAATAGGCATATCAGAGCCTCTGTTCTAACTGGGGTTTCCTAGGTCATACTCCGAGCTTTTTTTCTGCTCTCTTCACCATTGGAGCTGGCAGAAGTGAGACATTTTTGATGTACTGCTTGAGGCTACAAAAGATCCAAGATGGACTGAATATACGCAGATGATGTTGTCTGCATGTACATAGTTTCAAGATTGTCAGAAATAGGTGGTTTAGTATTAGGGTAGTATGAGAATGTAGTAAGTACCCTGTAGATGTTAAACTTGCTTGACCTGCTGAAAACTTTGTGTCTGATTAATTATATTGTTGAAATTATTTACAGTATAATTTATGACAGGAAAAAATGAATCCTACATTAGGACTTTCTGTACTACATATAATGTCATAACTGACCTATTGTGTGAGGCCCATGTGTACAGGAACAGAGCAATGACATTACCAAAATGTAACTGCAATATTCAATAAACAAATTCTCTCAAAGAATCAGTATGTTCATTTGTTTTTATGCATGTGTGCATATACATATTTAATATATGCTCCTGTCCCTTTCCCACATGACATCATGCCCAAATCCCCTGTAATACATTTCAGTCTTCCAGATTCATAGTATCAGAGGACAAATCACGAGCCTGGAACCTTGGCCATTATCCAGTGGAAGTTGAGATTTTTTAAATATTTCTACTGTCCCTAAAATTGTTTGGAAAGAGTGCTGCGTAACCCTTTGTCTTGCATCAAGTGCAGTGACTGCACCCCCCCCCCCCCCGATTCACTCCTAGCTTAGAGTTTTATGCCTTGTTGTGGTGTGCTCACACCCACCCTCCAGAGTTCCAAGTGCAGGAGCTGTACATTCTGTCCTTCCCCCAAGCACTGCTGCCACAGCCCACCACCCAGTTGGGCAAAATAGTTTTGGCACTTTCCTTCCATCCCTTCCTTGCTGTTTTCTCCAGCATCCAGGCTGCTATTTAAGCCTGGATTGTTTGGAGCATATTCGGATTCAAAACATGTGTGCCACAAATTTGTGCTTATTTTGATCATAGGGATCACCAGAAAGCCACTTAAACCAAAACAATAAAATAGGAACCGGATACGTGAAAAACACTCCTTTAATCCACAGGTTTAGCACTTTTGCCCTGGTAAACAGACTTCTTCAGAACAAAGCAATAAATCATTTAATTACTGTATATATATATATATATATATATATATATATATATATATATATATATATATATATATATATATACACACATACATACACACACACACACACACACACACACACACACACACACACACACATCACTGCTTTCCCAAAGTGCAATAAAAATCAAACAACTTTATTGGCTAATTAATAAACTACCGAATTATAAACAATTGATACAAAAAATAGAAATTAAAATAAAAAACTACCACAAAAATAGTAAAAAAAGTTCCTCCAAACGACTTTTATTCAAAACTCATGTAGTAATATAATAGTAACAAAACACACTATAAATATTGCATAAAATATGATGCTTTTAACCTTAAAACACTTCTTATAGAAACTATATAATTCAAACCCCAGTTGCATTGGTTTCCAACTGCCATTTTAGTTCTTTTAGTTCAAGAACGTCTCCTAACAGACCACCACCGGTGTCAGAAGTAACATGGTCAGCAATGTAAAACTTAAACTTGTGACTGTCATGTAAACTAAGGTGTTTAAAGAGTGCACTGTGTTCATCCTTGTTCTTAATATCATACAGGTGCCTATAAATCCTAGTATTAAAAGGCTGCATAGTTTTCACAACATAAAAGCTGGGACACTGTTGGCACTGAGCCATATATACCATACCTTTACTAAAACAATAGTATTTTTCCTGTAAATTCACTTTTTGTTTGGATCATATTGCGGATTCAAAACTTTTGTGCCACAGAGCCAGTAATTGATATTTTAAGTGTGTTTTGGTCTTTTTTCTTTACTTTGATGGTTTGAGTGCACAGTGGAAAGCTATAAAAAGAATGTTTTGTGGTTTGATGATTTAATGCAGTGCTGGCAACTTTTATTGAAAGCATTCTAAGTAAAAGATTGCAAGAATGCACATGTAAATTGAGTAGCTACATTATAATTTTGGGCCACATGTACTTGGACCTGAATTTTGCATTTTTTGTTACACGACTTAGGGTTCTTTGTCCACGTGCCAGTTGTCCGAACCCCTTCTGTGGTTTATCCTGAGAGTTCTTGATACAACAGAAGCACTGAAGGCATTCCATGATATGGGTAAGGAGAATTGTTTAAAAAATTAAAGGCATAATATCCTGTTATTATGGTCCTTTGTGTGGTCCCTAATTTGTGCTTATTTTGATCGTAGGAGGTGTACAGCTGATATGCAACAATATGGTCACAAGCACAAGAGCAATTGTCAACACAGCTAGAAGTATGGTGTCTACCATTATGAAGTTTTTGGATTCAGGGCCAGGCAAAACAACTGATGGGACTCTGAAAGCAAGGGTATTAGCTTCGGAGCCTGATAATGCTGAAGGGTTTCATAACTTTGCACCATTAGGTAAGTTAAGTTACATTTGTGACTCAACTCTGTGAATATAAATAATTTTTCTAATTTTGGTCAGTAGTTATGTTATAGGTACTTGATCAGTAAGAGACGTTTTCAGGAAGTGCATTTTCTTGGTTTCTTGATTAGTACTCCCTAAACAAAAAGAAACACTAGCTTAATCGTGTTACTTGATTTGTCAAAACTTTAGTGGGGAAATTCTTGCTTGATCCTGAACAAATTTTGTTGAAATATTTTTCAAACCATGTCTTAAAGAAGTGATCATCTCACATGATGTAAGTGCTACAAAAGAAAATTAAGTTATTCAGAAGAAACACAGTAGTACAGTAGCAGTGACCACAGGAATGCCATTCTAGACAATGTCATGAGACTTGACTTGAAGAACGTAAATTATGATTGTAAAACAAACTGTCGTGTCTTAAGAAACAAAAGACACCATCATTGAATATCTAGGGACAATGGTAGGTAATAGACCAGTATGTATCTCCCAGTGTCAAAAGGAAACATTCTGCACCCCTTCTGATTGTAAAAGGCATGCATTATTAATCTTGGGATACACTTGATAGTTTGCTGATTATTCATTATCATGTTTTATTGCCTTCAAGAAAGCCACCTGGAAAAACATGAAAAGGGATGATTCCTTCTTAAGAAAAAGTGATATATTTTGAAAACCTGAACTGTTTAAAAAATCTTCAGAAACTGTCATTATCATTACTTGAAGGTGACCTCTGCCTGTCTCTGAGGCTGTTCGTGGTTTTGAGCTTATTCTGTTTGAACGTCGGTCCCAGGAAAATATTGCTAGAATGAGGTAACCAGCTGGGAAATTATTATACTAAACATGAATAAGTCAGCCCAGTGGTGTAGAAGAATAAAACCCCAACTGTGACCTAGTTGGTTCAAGTTTGAGTAGTGGACTGGCAGGATGGGTAATGCCTGTTCTAGGAGGGAGGGGAAGTGGTTTCCCAACTGATTATGCCTGCTTCTGCTGCTCCAGTGTAGAGACAAGGGTCTCACAAAGCACCAAAAGCAGGAGCCAGTCTGGGAAGAGGAAGGACATGCTCTGTTGCTGCCCAAGCAGAGGATGGTGTTTGCAGTGTCAGCTCTTGTGAGGGAGGAGCATACATTCTTAGACATTATGGCAGCATTAGGCAGTCCCTATGATAATGTCGGTATGCACATCACTGACTTGGGGACTACCTTTGTGAATGCTCTGTGGTCAATGGGTAGAGTTTTAAAAAAAAAAGTTAACGGAAAAAACGTAAACATTTTCCAGGATTATGGAATAAGAGTCCTTTACCATCAAAAGTTGTCAGCTGTTAACTTTCTTCAGAAATGACCTTGATACATATATGTATGAAAAGCAGAAAATAGATGAGCTTATGGCAGTCAGGCTTCTTGAAGACCAGTAGATCATAAGCTTGGTAGTCAAACTGTGAACCTATAAATTCATCTTTACACTATTATTTTCAAAACTCCAAAACTTTTATACAGATTTTATGTTGAGTTTTTAAAAAAATATGTATTGTGTCCAGTTCAGCAAGAAGTTATTTATTAACTATTATGTCTCCATTACCTTATCTAATGTTCTGAGTACTGGTGGGAGAGTTGTTTATCCAGGTGTCCACTTTTCATTGATGCCTTGCAAGTCACTCTACAGTTTGTTCTTGATATAGTTGTAAAAATGTGCTTTTTGATAATGCTTGGAAACAGCATTTAGTATGTCTCTAACCATAGCAGGACATGGCAAGTTTGACCATTTTTTTTTTCTTTTGTTCATTTTTGTTTGGGTCTCAGATGACATGCAGAAACGTACTTCATCTTCACAATGTTATGTAAATAAGCAAATACTCCTGGTGTTCATAAGTTCTATTCTGTAAATCAGTATACCAACATCAGCTGGTGATTTCAGGAAAAGAAGCTGTAGAGATTAAGTGCAGCTAGCAGTAAAGTAGTACAAAGGTACCTTATGTCCAATTTAAGTGCTAATGTCGTGAAAAAAATATTAGTATAGATGTAGCACTCTTGCAAAAGGAGACTCAATCACCAGGCTGTTTAAAATGTTCCTCCTCACTGGGGGACACACAGCGATGCACAGTACAGTTATTCACCCTGTGGAATAGAAAAAGCTAGTGAGCTATGCATGTGGACTATAGCTTTTCTTAAAAAGAGACAAAGCTCATGATAGTCCTTTTAGTGAATGACATAGTAGTACTGCTACCTTGATGCCTCATATCACTTGAAAACATAACCACCATGGGCCATTTTGATTATTTTAGGCCTGTAGAGCACGTTTATTTTATTTTACATTTGTTTACCAGGAAAGTACGACTGGACAAAATGTCCTTTTTCAGTGGAAGCCCGGGGAGAAGAGCTCCATATTTATGAATACAATGTACAGATACAAATGTTGATTCAATCTCGGGTACAAGCACAAAATGAAAAACACATTATACATTTCAATCTCAGATACAAGCATAAAATGAAAAATGCACATTGTACATTTTACTAATACAATCATAGTCTAGGTAGGAATAAAAAGAATAGCAATACTGTGATTGAAGGTAAAAAAAAAACATGCAAGTTAAGTATACATATGCTTAGTACCATATACTATTCAAATGCAACAATAACTGGCTGTATTCTTTTAGCTGACTTAAGACATCTGTTTCCTAACCAGGGTTAGGAAATTAAATTGTACTACTTTCCATACAGGCAGTGGTGGTGTGTATTTTACTTAGATTCTGAAGAATATAATAAAAATTAAATTTTGAGAGAACATACCATGTGTTGCATTTTCTCTCTCTTATATAAGTAACAGAAATTGTTCATAACTTGCACTGCTGCACTTTCTATGTATTTTCTCTGACATACACATTTTTAGACAGTATTACTTAATCTTATATGATTACTCGGTGGTACAGCGGTAGCATTGTTACCTCACAGCAAGAGGTTCTCCCGTTCGATTCTCAGCTTTAATTGGGAGTGCCTTCTGTGTGGAGTCTGCATGTCCTCCCCGTGGTTGGGTAGCATTCGAAAGACATGTGTGCGTAAATGGGCGTGCCTTCGTTGAAGGTTGGGTGTCGAGCTGGCACCTCAGCGTTTTGTAAAAATCTACTGCCAGTCATTAGCAGACCAGAGTTCCGCTGTGCCGACCCCTTACCAGGAAAAAGCCGAAAGACAAACAACTTAATCTTATATGATTGACTATGCTTAGTGGGTACCATACCTCTCAACCTGGAAGCATCAAAAATCTGGACAAGGCCAGTGAAAAATAGGTACAAATCTGTATGCTGATTAACATAAAATTTGCATATATAATTACATAACTCTGGTCACTCCGATGGAATTGTGGGATACCAACTTTCAAATGCAAACTGAAGAGCAGACAACCAAAATATGGTACCAGAGTCCCCCTGCAGCCATTCCAATGTCCCATTACATGGTTATTTCACTCCATTTACCATAAACACCAATGTGTGCATACTGCTTTACTTCTACAATGATTATTTGGATTTTATTTTTACATTTTATAGCGTAATGCACAAACACTAAAATATGTCTGCTAAACAAAGGAATACTGTCTCAAAATGAAAATAGACATAGCATTAAAATTTCTGTGCCCTTGAAACTCACATTCATGGAAACCCACACCACATCCAAAGAAAATACATCTGGCCAGTGGTGGATAAATATTACCTTTGGGCTGTTTTCAAATCATAGGCCCCTTGCATACAAAACAAGAAACATACATGTGTTCTTTGATACACCTTCCTGACATTATTAAATTATATTCCTTGTATAATACAGTGCACTTGTTAGACTTCAGTTAGAGCTCATTTTAAATAATTTATTGTTTGGACAGTTTTCCAGTAGGCAATGAAACAAGATGCACGAACTAATAATGACAAAACTGCCCAGTTCAGAACGTTTCCATCATAACAGTCTAGTTACACACACACACACACACACACACACACACACATATATAAATAGAATGACAGTAGTGTAAGCAGTAGGCATCTTGCACAGCTTCTTGCATTTATTTTCAATTTCAGATTTTTTTGGGGGGAGAGGGGGACCAAAAAGCCAAAAAACTGAATAGTATTGGAAAGTTGCTAGAGTAAAATGTTGTGTTACCTCCATGCATTTCACTGCCAAGTCTTGAACCCTGGACTCTGTGCACTACAGCCAGAGCAACATACCACTATACCAAATCAGAAGTTTCCTGAAAGACAGGAAGACAAACTTAAATGGCTATCATTTAGTGAATTCAGTTCTCACTTCTCACCATAGCTTGCAACCTCTTAGCACAAAAAAAACCTGGACAAAGCCAATAATGGGGGAATACAGCCCCAAAATATGGACACATTTCAAATACTGATCTCATAAACTTAGGAAATTGCCAGAATAAGGGTTGGGAGGGTGGCCTAATGGTTAAGGTGTTTGCCTTACAAATACAAGGTGCAGGGTTTGAGTCTCACAAAGATTAATTGGCTAAGCTTAAAATGGCTCACAAGGGCAGTTAGCTTAGTACTAATTTATGAACAAAAATCCTGAAAACCACAGATTTAATTAGGAACAGAACAAAAATATGAGGAATAAATTCACAAGTGGTGGTGGCTAGGAACTTTAAGCTCTTTTTACCTGTACCCAAGGTGCAGGTTAGCCGCCAGGTTTATTCAGTTGGGGGGTTTCACACACACACACACACACACTCACACACGCAAACACAAATAAATAACGCTCCCATTCACAGAAAATACCTTAAGCTCAAGCAACTCCAAGCAGCAGCATTTGTTCAGATCACTAGATAGTGAAAATAAGCATACCTTAAGCTCAACAGTTGTTAGATGTGTAAGCAGTACCTTAAAAGCTCCAGTCCCGTAAGATAACTCCCCCATTTCCTTTCAGTTCACAAGCAGAAAAATGAAACTCTATTCACAAGCAAAAACTCGGTGAAATAAGCAGAAGTAAACTCCGTTCACAAGCAGACACTCTGTGCAGAGCTCACAAGCAGACACTCTGTGCAGAGCTCTGCAGCAGCAGCAGTCGTTTCCTTCCCAAAATGTTTCAGCGCAGATACATTCAAATGTCTGGAAATGTGTGCATGTGAGCCCTTGAGCTCATTTATGACAGGTTGACGGAGCTGATGTCATTGTGCACGTGATGACATCAGCTCAAAAAGCGCAAAAGAAAAAAATTTAAAAAAAAATGGAAATGAAAGGGAATTGTGGCACCCCATTATTTGGATGCCAAAACTCTGTAAAAGCCGAGTAATTTGGTATAGTTGGGACGTACGGTGGGTACACATTTGGGAAGTCCTACTTCTGTTTTCCTTTTTAAAGTTCCAGGGTTCAGAAACATGCTCACCTTCCTCCATCTCCCATCCTGATGTCATATTCCGCATTAGGAGAATATCCCTAGGCTCTGAATGCATCAGATGTTCTTTGTGTTTCACTGTTGCAGTCATTACATTTGGTTAATCTGCTGGCAGGTTGCCCTCAGTCAGCCTAATTAACAAAGTCTTGGGTCCTGCATTGGTTGCTGTCCCTTCTTCCATGAAGTCAGGTCATCAGGGGTATAAAACATGCAGCCGACGCCATTACATCAGTCTTTCTTGCTGCATGGTGCCTTAAGCAGAAGCTGTTCTCAAGTGCCGGTCGGCCGACTCCTGAAATTTTTGTTTTCAAGTTTCAGAACCAAAGTCTTCAACTAAAAGCTAAGTACCCCATTGGGGAAACTTTTTGTTGCTCCTTACTGATGTCAGTAAAAGTTAATAATTGTATTACTTGTGGGAAGCAAATACCTCATAAGGATTTTCATTTGTACTGTATTCCTTGCCTAGGACCTGACCACTACGTGCCTTGCTGTTGGTTTTGTGCTAAATTTAATCAACACACAATTAAACGTCAGTATATTTTTGCTTCTAAATATTTTGGCTCAAGATTTAACTATCCAGAAATGTCTTCGGTTAGCAATCCGACTACCGGAATACCTAAAAAAATGCAAAGAAAAAGACAGACCACCAAGGTCCAAAACCAGTGATGATGCTTCTCCTAAGCCAGTCGCCGGTTCGCCGGTACTCAGTGAGGTGCTTTTGCAGCCCCTGATACCCGCTACTTCTGATTCGCAGGCCTCTACTGAGACCCATTCGCAGTCCGGTATGCCGTAAAATACTTCAATTATGGAACCCGCGGATGTCTCTACCTTAGATGGGTCCGGAGCCGCTGTGCAGACACTGGCTTCTGAGGGTGTTTTCAGGCCAAAATCTAAATCTCAGTCTAAATAACTGACGCCTGGGCCACATGTGCAGGCCCCTATGCCTAAAAAACAAATTATCAAAATGGCTGAAGATTTATTTACTCTGATCAGGGGTAGCCAAGCCCCTCCTCCTAAGAGGCCTAGGCAAGACATTGATTATGAATCTTCTGAACAGAATTCTATTTCTTCTGACTCTTCTAATGAACAGGATTTGTCTATCCCTACTTATGAGGGCTCTGATGCAGAGGATTCCATTCATTCTGCCTCTCCCCCTGAGGATTTTTCTTTTGGGGAAACTTTACATGCCTTAAGGGAACATTTCCACTGGGAAAGTCAGGATTTCTCTGAATCTAAAAAGAGACTTGGGGATTTTCTTCTACTTCCTCAGCATAGGCCTTTGGCTATACCTCCTGTTCTAGACATTGTTGATGATGTTTTTTCAGAATCTAGCATGGCTCCTGATTCTCTGCCTCTGGCTCCTTGCAAGCCAGACAGATACTACTGGGTTCTTGACTCCCACAAATTCCTTTTCAAAAACCCTATTGCTGATCCTGAAACCATTTCTCAGGGTCCCAAGGGCATTAAGGCCTCTACTGCCAAAAATCCTACCCCTTCTGATAGAGATTCCAGAGCGCTGGATAGATGGGGTAAGAAGGTTTACACATCTGCTACCTTGGCAATCAGGGCTTTAAACTGTCAATTTCATATGCTTAAATATCAACAGCATATCATGGGACAACTTAAACAGAAAATGATGTTAATCTCTGACTGTGTGGAAAATAAAGAATTGCAGGATTTATTGCATTCAGCTGAACAGGTTGGAAAACATACTTTGCAATGTGGTTTTGATTCCTTGGAGGCCTCTTGCAGGGCTGCTGTAACTGGATCTGTGCTAAGACGGCATGCTTGGCTCAAAGAGCAAATTCTGCTTGACCATGTTTAGGCAAAATTGTTGGATGCTCCTTTACAACAGGACCGTCTCTTTTGTAATAAGGCTGAAGAAGTGTTAAAAAAGATGGAAGATAAAGCTAAACCTATGCAAACTGTGAAAGATTTCTTACAAGTGCAACCTCCAAGATTTAGTAGGCACTGGCCTGCTAAGAACTGGTCCTTTCCAGTCCCCTCGAGAGCTGCTCAAGTCAAATCAAGACATTCCAAAGGCTCTAGGTTTCAGTCACAAGGAACTTTTAAATTTAGAACAAAACAATTGGGGTGTCTCCTCCTCCAAATCTGGAAACAACAAGGCACGTCCCTATGGTAAACAGTCTCAATAACTTCCCTCTACAATCACCAAGCACTTACCTGTTAGCTACCCCTTTAGGGGGAAAACTAGCACTTCATGCACGAAACTGGCAACTACTACCCAGGACAAATGGGTTTTAAATATAGTATCCCAGGGATACAGATTTCACTTCCACACTTTGCCAATCTCAAACGAATGGCCAGATCTGCCCCCAAATCAGTGGGCAGAGGCCCAGAAACAAGTTCGGTCTCTCATGAACATGGGGGCTATTCAACCAGTACCAGAAGAGGAAAAGGGACAAGGTTTTCATTCCAGACTTTTCCTGGTACCCAGAAAAGGCAAATCATGGCGTCCAATTCTGGATTTATCCACTCTAAACACATTTCTGGACATTCCAAAATTCAAGATGCTGACTCCTCAACAGTTACTACCTGTGCTAGGCAAAGATGCCTGGTTGGTAACTCTAGACTTAAAAGAGGCTTACCTGTATATCCCAATCAGGGAATCTTGCAGAAAATACCTCCACTTCAAAGCAGGCTACTTGCATTACCAGTTCTCTGCACTGCCCTTTGGCTTATCTACTGCACCCAGAGTCTTCACAAAATGCCTGGCAGCAGTAATTGCATTTTGCAGCCAAAGAAATATTCAGATATATCCATACCTGGATGATTGTCTAATTCAGGCAGAAAACAAGGACATTCTTCTAAAGCATCTGGCGTTTGTAAAAAGGGTTCTAACTTGTCTAGAGTACACCATAAATGAAACGAAATCACAACTGGTACCCTCTCAATTACATTCCTGGGTGCAAGCTTGAGTACAACTGCCCAGATGACTTACCTTACGCCAGAAAAGCAACTTCAATTGATGACTTACTTCAAACAGGTGGCCACAAATACCCAGCTGTCCGCAAGACAAATTCTGCAGGCCTTGGGGTTCATGGCCTCCTGCATTCCTCTAATTCCATATGCAAAACTGCGTATGAGGAAACTTCAGTGGTACTTAAAAAGTTTATGGAGTCAACATTGTCACAGCCTGGAAACACTGATTCCTATTATACCTTGCCTGCAACTAAAGTTCCTATGGTGGGCAAAGGCCTGCCACCAAAACAAGGGACTGCCATTTACTCCACTCCCTGCCGCCCAAACCGTAAAAACAGACGCATCAGACTGTGCTTGGGGTGCTCATCTGGCAGGGAAGTGCATTCAGGGCAAATGGAGCCCAAATCAAATGCACCTACATATCAATCAGAAAGAGATACCAGCTGTACAGAATGCTCTGACAGCCCTCAAGGACTACCTTCATCCAGGACAACTAATGATAAAGACAGTCAACACCACAGTTATGTGGTACATAATCAGGGGGTACACATTCCTACCCCCTTTGCAGATTAGCCATGGCATTCTGGAACATGACCTTGACCTATCAGATACAACTACAAGCTCAATTCCTGCCAGGAAAGCTAAATACTCTGGCAGACGAACTAAGCAGAAATCTTATGGACCCACACAAATGGAAATTGGAACCACAAGTTTTCAACATGTTGACATGCAAATGAGGAAACCCAGACATAGATCTTTTTGCCTCACCCCAAAAGTATCAGTTGGACAAATTCTGCACAACAATTCCTCACAAAAACAGCTTGGAAAGTGGATGCTCTATCATTCAGCTGGAAAAACCTATCAGTCTATGCTTTTCCCCCTTTGCCTCTGCTCTCCAAAGTTCTACTAAAAGTCAAACAGGACAAACCAAAAATGATTCTGATTGCTCCAGACTGGCCTTGCCAACACTGGTTACCCACTCCTGTGCAATGTGTCACACCTTCCTCTGTGGCATCTGCTTCAGACACCTTACCTACTGTCTCAGCAGAACTATCAAATTCTGCACACTCAGCTCCAAACTTTGAATCTTGTAGCATGGCTAATCAACTAATTTCACCCTTGGCATCCCTCAGCAAACCAGTGATGGATGTCATTTTGGAGGCTAGAAGGCCTAGTACTAGAAAATCTTATGCTGACAAATGGAAAAGATTATGTGCCTGGAACCAAGCACAAGGAATAAGCACAGCAATGCCCAGTATTACTCAGATTCTGCAATACTTAACTGAGATGCTTCACAAGGGCCTATCTTTTTCTTCCATAAAAATCCATGCCTCTGCCATTTCAGCTCATTACAACACAGAACCTCCATCTTCTCTCATCCTCTGCTAAAGCAGTAACTCAAAGGGGCCAAGAATTTAAGACCCCCCCCAGGAGAGCACCAACTCCTGCATGGGGGCCTCAATTTTGTTTTGGAAAAACTCATTCTTCCTCCTTTTGAGCCAGCTGCTACTGCAGACCTAAAACTTCTCTCCTGGAAAACAGCTTTCCATTTAGCAGTCACTTCAGCTAGAAGGTTTTCATAATTACAGGCTCTTATGGCAGTGGAGCCTTTCATTATTTTTTGTCCGGACAGGGTGGCTCTCAGGACCAATCCATCTTTCATGCCTAAGGTGGTATCCGGTGTGGCTCTTAATCAGACCATTCATCTGCTAACTTTCTTCCCCAATCCACAGATCAAGGGTGAGCGGATTCTGCATTCATTGGATGTACACGGACAACTTAGATTCTACTTAAACAGGATGAAATCTCTAAGAAAATCTGAACAACTAGTGGTGGCATTTTCTGCAGGGGCAGAGGGAAAGGCTATTTCAAAGCAGACTATTTCCAAATGGATAAGCCATTGCATTTGTTTCTGCTATATGCACCATGGTAAACCTATCCCCAAGGGGATCAGGTCTCATTCCACCAGGGCTGCATCTACTTCTGCAGCCTTTCTCATAGGGGGTCCTACCAGAGACATTCTAGAAGCTGCTGCTTGGAGCTCAGTTCATATGTTCACCAAACATTACCATTTACCTCTCTTCTCTAAATCCAGAGCTGGCTTTGCCACTGCTGTCCTACAGGGCCTTATAGCTGCTCCTAATGCTGTATAAATCCATCCTCCCAACCATAGCTTTGGGATTCTACCCAAATGTAATGACTGCAACAGTGAAACACGAAGAACATAGTACAGTTGTGTACACTTACCATAAATGTAGATGTTCGAGTGTATTCACTGTTGCAGTCCTAGTTACCCACCCTCCAGCCCCCTGTTGTTCTCTTACTATACCTCTCCTTTCTTTTACTATGATTAAAAGCCTTTTTGGCTGTATTTGCTTTTGTTTGGAGGTATATTTTTTGTGTATTAAATTATATATATATATATATATATATATATATGTGTGTGTGTGTGTGTGTGTATATATATATATATATATATATATATATATATATATATATATATATATATATATATATATATATATATATATATAGCAACCGACGCAGGACGCAAGACTTTGTTAATCAGGCTGACTGAGGGCAACCTGCCAGCAGATTAACCAAATGTAATGACTGCAACAGTGAATACACTCGAACATTTACATTTATGGTAAGTGTACACAACTGTACTTTCTTTGCTGCTGCTTATGCAACTTGCATCTTCCTACTGAGTTTCACCTTGCAAAAGTTTCTGCATCTGTTGCTTAGAATGTTTGTCAGCAAAGTAAATGTCTGGCTGCCAGGTTGTAAATGAAGATCACACCAGCTTTATCTTTACTGTGGGAGACAGTAGCACAGTGTGAAGCACTGTATTATTACCATCATTTCAGTTTAGCCATGAGTAGCCACAGGAGAGAGAAGCTTTTGACCTACTTGCTGTTCAAAGAATGGCTTCTTTTGAGAGTGCTCACTTGTGAGAGAATTTTGAGATGGGTCCCCTCTTGCACAGTCACAAGGCTGTAAGGCAAGTATATCAGACTTCAGTGAATCTGGGGAAGCAGAATTGTCACAGGAAAATTAAGATTATGTGAACTCTTGGGTGCCGAGAGTTGTAGAGAAAGACTGCCCAAGTCATGTCTCCAAGAAAAGCTGCCGTGCAGCAAAAAATGTCCCAAAGGGAAGTGCAAATATTCAGATATAGTAGCCCTATTAAATATTCTATTGTGGAAGATGATTGAGGAAGAGAGACAGATATACTGGTAGAGAGTTAATTACAGTGCTGAAGTTTGAAAAGTTGAATTTATTTAAATGACTTTTGTAAATGTGTGTAGACAATAATTAGTTTGATGTAAGAAGACCACTGCATGCTAACTTTACTGCTTGCTGTTAATTTCAGATGTTTTGTCTTAAAATAGTCTGGCCATGGGATCAAAAAGAAATGTGTATTATTACTAATAATGCTAGTACTACTATTATTTATGTAGATGTGATTGTTTTCTCTGGCAGTGACTGCAAAACTTAAAATATTTGTGTTTTTTGTTTGAGTACCTTCCTCTAACATGACTGTTCTCTGGCTGCTTGGAAAAGGGACTTGTGTTAGATGAACTGCGACTCGGATAAAAGTCAGAAATGAGAAATACTTGTATGGCACAAAAAATGAATAAAATGTTTGCAGACAAGCTGTCAACTCTTCTGAGACACCTGAAGCACTGAGACAGAGCTCACACAAGGCAGTGGCTGCACTGGAGTGTAAGCATCATTCGGAAATTAAATGTCACACAAACAAGCATGTTTGTGAGTGAGTAACCCCTGTTTCAGCCGCCATGCTGTGGGGGGTGTTACACCCCACACTACTTACATGTACCAACTTTGAAGATGCTCCATCTCATGCACTACAAAACCTAACTTTTGAGACAACAACCAACATTTGCACGCCAGCTGATAATGCACTGTGTTGATCACTAGTGTTTGTTGCACAAGTTTGAGACTCGGGTATAGCCATGACTGTGATCTAGAAAGTTCAGGGTTAATTATAGACCCTGGCAGTAGAGGAATTAACAAGTGAGGTTGTTGATTAGTGGCTTCAGCCGACTTGCTGCTCTTGGATAAAAGAGAGGCAGTTCATCCACTGCAGTGCCAGAAATGGAAAGAGGAATTCGGCATGTGGAGTGTGGTCTGGAAACCTTTACTTGCCTCTGTCACACTGTGTCAGTAGTTTTTATGGAGCTTGTGCTGGAAGTATAACACGCCCTCATATATGCAAACACGCATGTCAGCTCCCAGGGGAGAGTTTAGTAAATAAAAGCAGAATGTCCTTGTTGGCTGACTGCATGATGACCATCCTTGATATTATAGAGTGATGGGAAAGAATGGAAGCAAAAAGTTGTAAAGATAAATGAAATTAAAGTATGTGGCAACACTAATGAACTTAAGAAACAGCCACACAAACAGTAAAGGAAATGAGCAAAATAGCCATAAGGTTGCTACTAGAGTTAAATTTCAAGCCTCCTTTACTAGATATTGCAGTGAACATGAGAGGAAACATTGTTCTGCATTTACTAGAGTCTGCACTATAGAAGGGTATTTATCAGAGATGTATGAAAAAATTCAAGTGCATTTGAAATTTGCATAACTGTAAAGAAAAGTACAGAAAATTTGCTGTTTTCAGGATGTCCTTCATGGATGCATCTGCAGTCATAACAAGTGGGGTTGTCCTGTCGTCAGGCAGCCCTGCAGTCGGCCGGATTACAAAGTCCGGGTCCGGCTTCGGCTGATGTCGCACTCCACCCGACGTCATCTCCGGTCGTCTTCGGGTATAAAAGCATCAGCCGACGCCATTTTCCTCAGTCTTTCTTGCCGCGTGGCGCCCGAAGCAGAAGCTGTTCGCAAGTGCCGGTCGGTCGGATCCAGAGATTACTTCTACCGAATACTACTTCGAAGACTTCTAAAGCTAAGTACCCCGTTGGGGACTCTTTCTTGCCTCAGCCGATGTCAGAAAAAGTTAACAATTGTTTAACCTGTGGGAAACAAATACCTCATAAAGATTTCCACTCTTACTGTCTGCCTTGTTTAGGCCCAGCCCACGACGTAGCAGCCTGTTCGCCTGTGCCTCTTTCAACCGACGACGCTTAGGCATCGGGTCGGAGTTTGCAGAACAGTTTTTCGGTTCTGATTTTGCGTATATTATGCCGCCGGATCCTCCGACTACCCAATCTACCAAAAACGCAAAGATAAAGACCGACACTCGCGGTCCGCGGTTTCGGCCGAAACCACGGTAAAGCAAACCGCGAGTGTCTCGGTTTCGCCGGAACCGAGAAAACTGATCAAAGTACAGCTGAAACTATTCTTACAACTGAGGCCCCTGCTACAACTCTTGAATCTTTACCCACTACGGTGGTTGACTTATCAGACACCATCCCTTGGATGTCTCTACCCCAGCACGTGGTGCTGCTAGGCCTCCAGCAGCCATGTCCATTAAGGCCTTCGCCAGGGCTAAAGCAGCCAAGACTACTAAAACAGCGCCTGTTAAACCCACCACATCCAGGCCCTCTTCTAGTTCTCAAATGCTTACTTTGGCAGAAGATTTAATTTCTTTAATTAGAGGATCTCAATCTCACCCAGACAGGGCCTCTCAGCCCCAGAGAAGAGACCTAGGGCAGAGCCCCTGAGCCAGTGTCTTCTGATGATTCTGCTGATGAATCAGACATAACTGACCAGCCAGAGGCTCCCTTCTCCAATTTTGAAGATTCTGATGCTGAAGAATCCATTCCAGCTGCTTCCCCACCAGAAGAATTCTCCTTTGGGGAAACCTTGCATGCCATGCGAGAACAGTTCCAATGGCAGCAACAGGATTTTTCAGACTCCAGAAAAGACTTAGGACCTTTCTGCACCTCCCACAGCACAGGCCCTTAGCTATACCTCCTGTTCTCTCTGTGGTGGATGATGCTTTCAATGATGTTTGCTCCGCTCCAGATTCTTTACCCCAGCCCCTGCCAAACCAGACAGATTTTACAGGGTGCCAGATACTCATCACCACCTTTACAAGGCCCCTCTTGCAGACCCAGAAACTATATCCCAGGGTCCCAAGGCAGTAGCGACCACAGCTAAAACCCTATTCCTTCTGAAAGGGAAGCAAGGTCATTAGACAGATGGGGTAAAAAGGTCTACACTTCAGCTACTCTCTCAGCTAGAGCTTTAAACTGTCAGTTTCACATGATACAATACCAAGAGTTTATGCTTGATCAGTTAACTAAAAACTAACCACTGATGAATCTCTTGATAAGAAATATGTATTAGAGATGGTAAATAACATACAACAGGTTAGCAACCATTCCTTAAAATGTGGCTATGATGCACTGGAGGCTTCATTTAGATCAGCCATGACAGGCACAGTGATAAGAAGGCATGCATGGCTAAAGGAACAAGCTTTACCGGATCATGTTAAAGCTAAGTTGCTGGATGCTCCTATGGACAAGACAAGTTTGTTTGGTACACCTGCCCAGCAGGTTATGAAGAAAATGGAAGAAAAGGCAAAATCTGTACAAACTGTTAAAGATTTCCTACAGGTTCAACCCCCAAGGTTTAGCAGGAACTGGCCTGCCAAAAATTGGTCCTTTCCTGACTCCACAAAATTTCAAAGGGGCAGGAATAGACGCTCCAGAGGCAGAAACCAATCCAGAGGAGGTGCCTACAGAGGACGACAGTGGCAAGGTAACAACAGAGGCACAGACACAGCCACTGCCACTACATCAGCACAACCACAGTGACTTAATCCTAAATCCGCCTACCAGGGAACAAATAGCAGCTCCTCTAGGCGGAAAGTTAACCTTATTTTCAAAGAACTGGCACTACATAACAAAAGACAAGTGGATTTTACAAACCATAGATCAAGGTTACCGGTTTCACTTCCACACTTTACCAGTAAAAAGGGGAATGCCAAATCTACCTCCAAATCAAAAAACAGAGGCTCTATGCCAGATAATGGAGTTAGCAAACATGAGAGCTGTGGAAAGAGTGCCAACAGCAGAACAAGGAAAGGGGTTCTATTCCAGACTATTCCTAGTTCCAAGAAAGGAAAAAAGTTGAAGACCAATTCTCGACCTGTCCACCTTAAATACTTACATTATTGTCCCAAAATTCAAAATGCTGACCCTACAGCAACTTCTTCCCATGCTGGGCAAGGAGTCTTGGCTGGTAACTCTAGATCTCAAGGAGGCATACCTGCACGTCCCCATTCGACTAATCTGCAGAAGATACCTCAGATTTCTTGCAGGATCAGAGCACTATCAATTCTCAGCATTGCCCTTTGGCTTATCTACTGCGCCCAGAGTATTCACAAAATGCCTGGCATCAGTAATCGCCCATTGCAGACTACAGGAATTCAAATTTACCCATACCTGGACGACTGCCTGCTACAAGGGACAACAAAAGCAAGCTGACAACAGATTTACAAAGGGTCATTCACTTGCTACAAGGACTGGGATACACAGTCAACCTACAAAAGTCAAGGCTGATACCATCCCAAACAAGGACATTCTTGGGCTGAATTGGACACAGTACAACAAATGGCATTCCTGACTACAGAAAAACAAAAGAACTTCCTCTTTACTTCTTGGCACTAACAAAACTGAACAAGTTAACAGCAAGAAAAGTTCTGCAGGCTTTGGGCTTCATGGCATCATGCATAATCTTGGTCCCATTTGCCAGACTACATATGAGGAAACTACAATGGTACCTAAAGAATTTATGGTCCCAACACAGACACAGCCTAGAAACAGAAATCCCACTAATTCCATGCTTAAAACAGGAGTTCCTATGGTGGGCTCAGGCATGCCAGTCAAACCCAGGCCTACCCTTTCGCAGATGTCAACCAAGCCAGACCATCACGACAGACGCTTCAGACCTAGGATGGGGGGCACACATGCTGGACAAATGCGTGCAAGGATTGTGGACACAGGATCAACTTCACCTGCACATCAATCTAAAAGAAATGCTGGCAGTAAAACTGGCAATCCAAAAGTTCAAACCATTTCTCAAAGAGGGCCAGTTGATGATAAGGACAGACAACACCACAGTCATGTGGTACATCAACAAACAGGGAGGCACTCATTCATACCCCCTATGCAGAATGACCTTGGAGCTGTGGACCCTGGCACTCAGCTACAACATTCAGTTACAGGCAATATTTGTACCGGGGAAAGACAATACTCTAGCAGACATATTAAGCAGAACCACTTCGGATGCCCACGAATGGAAGCTGCACCCGGACATCTTCAAGACCATTTCAAAGAAATGGGGAATGCCACAGATAGACCTATTCGCATCACCTCTCAATCACCAGCTCAAAAAATTCTGCACAAGGACATTCCACCCACTAGCATGGAAGGTGGACTCACTCTCCTTCAACTGGAAAGGCCTAACAGCATATGCATTCCCACCTCTTCCCTTGATACACAAGGTACTACTAAAAATCAAGGAAGAACGTCCAAGGATAATCCTGATAGCTCCAAACTGGCCAAGACAACACTGGTACCCACTACTGAAGAGCATGTCTCGAACAATATGTGGCCAATACCCTGATGCCTTTGATGTTAACTCAGAACAACTCCAGCATCATACATTCGAACCTACAAACCCTGCAACTGACTGCATGGAACATCACATAGCAGCAGCTAATCCAGAACTTTCCCAAAGAGTTAAAGACATTATTCTTGAAGCACGCAGACCTTCAACAAGAAGGAACTATGCTGGAAAATGGAAAAGGTTTGTCATTTGGAGTACGGAAAGAGGAAAAGATGTGTCAAACATAGATATGCCTAACATTCTGGAGTATCTGGCGAACTTCTTCATTCAGGCCTGTCCTACTCCTCCATCAAGATACATGCATCAGCTATTTCAGCAGAATACAGCTTTGATCCACCTGTTTTTTCGCACCCTTTGCTCAGGCAGTTCCTCAGAGGAATTAAGAATGTAAAACCTCCAAGGAAACCACCATTACCAGCTTGGGATTTAAACTTTGTGCTAGAAAAGTTGACACTATCACCCTTTGAACCAGCAGCAACTGCAGACCTACAACACCTGTCATGGAAAACTGCTTTCCTACTGGCAATTACTTCAGCAAGGAGGGTTTCAGAACTACAGGCCTTAATGGCAGTGCAACCCTTCCTAATCTTCCACCAAGATAGAGTGTCCATGAGGACTAATCCTACATTTATGCCCAAGGTGGTATCCAGAGTGTCTTTAAACCAGGCAATCCACCTACCTACCTTCTTTCCCAACCCACAAAACAGAGGGAAAGAATACTGCATACCTTGGATGTACATAGACAGCTACGCTACTACTTGGACAGAACAAAAATAGCAGAAAGACTGACCAACTTTTGTAGCTTATGCAACAGGAAGGGAAGGAAAAGCTATTTCCAAACAGACAATCTCCAAATGGATAGGAAATTGCATACGATACTGTTACTCCTTCCATGGAAAACCAATTCCACAGAACATAAGACCTCATTCTACAAGGGCAACAGCCACTACCACAGCCTTCTTACGAGGAGTGGCAACCAAAGACATTATTGAGGCGGCTACTTGGACCTCCGTGCATACATTTGCCAAGCATTATAATTTGCCTCTATATTCCAGATCCCGAGCAGGGTTTGCCACTGCTGTACTGCAAGGGATCCTAAACACACCATAATCTACTTTTATCCTCCTCCCTAGTTGGCTATGGTATTCTACCCACTTGTTATGACTGCAGATGCATCCATGAAGGACATAGTACAGTTTTGTACCTACCATAAATGTAGATGTCCGAACTGGATAGCATCTGCAGTCAGGATTACCCTCCCTCCTTCCCCTCTGTGGTACTCCTAGGGTGTTTACCCTCCTAATAGCTAGCTGTTGGGGGGGAGTCTTTTATGGTGTATTTGTTTGTATATATGTACATACATGCTTATTGTTGTGTTTACCTCTATCTATTTGGAAACATTGGCATCTATCCAAATTTTAGCCTACAAGAGGGCTACTGGCATCCGGGGCAAGAAACACTGAGGAAAATGGCGTCGGCTGATGCTTTTATACCCGAAGACGACCGGAGATGACGTCGGGTGGAGTGCGACATCAGCCGAAGCCGGACCCGGACTTTGGAATCCGGCCGACTGCAGGGCTGCCTGACGACAGGACAACCCCACTTGTTATGACTGCAGATGCTATCCAGTTCGGACATCTACATTTATGGTAGGTACAAAACTGTACTTTCTGTTGCATTGAAAAGACATGATAATCGAGCAATGCTTCTGATGCACCTGAATCAGAGAGAAGAATTCCGGTCAGACTTGTGCCTATGATAAGCAGTCTGTCGTGCTTATATGAAATGCTATTAAGACAGTACAGATTTCTCAGATTCCTATTTACTGCATCAGCAATGAAAGTATTCCAGTGAGCAGCTGAAGAGATGACTGAAAGAATGGGAAGTGTGTTATCTCAGCTGATCTTTAGTGTGTGGTCAGACACAAGAATGGTATAGCAGGAAATCTATATGTAGTTGCTAAATACATTGAAACAGTATAGTCTCAAGTTAAATAAGAACAAATGTAGAATAAGAATGAAAGATGTGAAATACATGGGTCAAATTCTAGTGCTAAAGGGTTTTAAATCTGATAAATCAGAGCAGTTGTGCAAATAGCAAATTGAGAAAATAAGGCATAATAGGAGTTTTCTAGAAAAGACAGTGTCTGGCAGGTATGTCTGAGATAACTATGCTTCTGTGAAAAGGGGTCTATATTATATAAGTGAATGCAATGAATTGCGAATGCTATATAATCAACCCACAATCCCGGAAAACCCAAATTGACGAACACACGGATCAGCAATTTTTTCCCCAGGGGAAAAAAATCACTGATCCGTTAAAAAAAAAAAAAAAAAAAATCAAAATACAAAATAAAGCTGTGCCCCCCCCCCCCACTTAAATATACCAACTCCGAGATTGCACCACAGTGGAAGAAATGGCAAAGTCCCGAAACGGCTTTCGGTATTTTGCCATTTCACGTAATTACGTTTGTCTAAACAGCGTTTGTTAAAATAATAGAGACCCTATGAAAGCTATGAAACCGGAGTGGAACTGTGACCAAGAAGTGTTTTTAAATGTTTTAGAAACTTGTTACAGATGTATGAACTTTAAACTCTGATGTGAATAAACCAGTTGTGGTGCAACTAGAGGCAAGGAATATGTGAGTAGTGTGTATATTTGTTAGCTAATATAGAAATAAAAATATAGTTAAGTTGTGGTAGATGTATGACGTATTGAACACAGTTTGGAATTTTGCTGGCGGGGAAAGTTGTTTGGCAGTGAGTAGAGTCAGTCGAAGTATCAGTAAGAACAAAGGGGCAGAAAAATAGATTGATATCAAGGATTAACTTTGTTGTGAGTAATGCAGCTGTGTAGTTGTGTTAGTATGATAGTGGTGTACCCTGGGGAAGTGCAGGAGCAAAGCCAAGTGTTTTTAAAGTGTAATTTTAGCAAGTTGTGAAATCTGAATAGATTGGTTTGTTGTCTGATGTTGGTATGGATAAAATTTTAGATTTTGGAGGCAGTTTAGTATAGAGACAGACTAGCAGAGATGTGAATTTTAGTTATGGTTAATAGGGACTTGTCTGTGGACCATAGTGATAGAGCACTGGTGGTAAGATTTCACTAAGGTTTGAAGTGCAGGATAGTTTTGTGGTTAGTAGATTATATTATTAACACTGGCTAACCGAGTGAGAAAATGTGCAAGTTCTAGCCACTGTTTTAAGGCTAGTCATTGATGTTACTTTGCAGATTGGTTAGTGGCAAATTTAGCTATCTTGTCATAGCACTGTTCAATGTTTGTTAGTAGAGATTGCTGAAGGTTAGTGTAGATGGGTGCAGTTCATAGTAGTGAAGGTAGAGGATGTACAGAGGCTATTTTTTGGTATTGGTAGTTGAAGTGTTTGATGTGATATCAGAGTTCAAATTTTTGTGGGTTCTCTTGATAGCTTGTATTTAAAATATCAAACTTTGGTTATTTATAATGATACCAAGTAGCTCTGTGTGGAACACAAGTTTAATAGGAGTGTTTGATGAGGTGATGGCGAAAATTTTTTTTTTTTGTATTGGATTCAGGTTTTGGTATGTGTAACAGTGACTTTGTTTCTTTAGCACTCAGCAGGTGATCGTTGTAGAGTCAGGTTTCTGTAGAAGAAAAAGCTTTTTGGGTCTTTTTCTGGAGTTTTGGGAGGAATTTAGCTGTGCTCATCCTTGTGGCATCATCAGCATACTGAATGACAGTTGTGTCATTAGTGCCAATGTAGAAGCCATTAATAAAAATGTTAAGAGTATAGGGTCGAAGGTTGAGCCTTGTGGCACTCCGACTAAGATAGGCAAGAGTGATGATTGTTCTTTCTAGCATTTTACTGACTCTAGTCAGTCGGAAGGGTAGCTATGAAAGCAGGAAGGGGGGGTGGGGGTACTAAGGCCTAGTGAAGGTAATCAGTGGAGATGAGTCTGAAGCGATATAGTGTCAAATATCTTGGATAAGTTAAGGAATACAGTAGACATGAAAAAGTTTTCAGAGGTCCCTGTTAGAGGTTGATATGATGGGTGAAATTAAAGGAGAGCTGTGGCAGTGCTTTCTTGTGACCTGAAGCCATACTGGACAGAGGAGAAGTTATCTATTAAGTGTTTGAGAAGTTGGGACTCTACACTTTTCCAAGGATTTTTCATAGTGGAGAAAAATGATTGTTGGGTAGTAATTACAGATTTCATTGGAGTCTTCTCCTTTGTGTAAGGGAATAATTAGTGATTTTTTTCCCTATAATGGGTACATAGTTTTATTGGATAGGTCTGTTCATGAGGATAGAGAGATGGTATGCTAAAGGGTTGACAGCCATGCTAATGCATTCCAAGGGACAATTGTCATCAGCGGCTGTAGTGGGTTTTAGCTTACATAGTATCTTTTTAATGGTAGAGATGGGAACTGGGTTGATGTGGATGACAGGGATTTTAGAGAATAGTTCTGTGAAGCTACAGGGGGAGTAGGGGAATAATGACATGTGAAAGAGGTGACTGAATGTTTCCAGTGTGAGTTAGCTTTGTTAGAATTAGGTTTGATATGGTTGCTATTAGCAGCGTTTGGTTTGGCTAGGTGACCTGGGTTTAACAAATTGTTAGTGGGGACCAGAATTGTTTGTGTTTCTTCATGTGAGTATCCTGGAGTTTGCTGTGTAATGAGTTTATGAAATCTAATTTTTTGGTGCAGCTACAGTAATGTTTTGGCGAATGGTCTTTTTTTATTTATTTTATTATGAAGCAAAGATTTGTATGCTTTATCTATTTCTTGCAAGTTTAGTAGTTTTTGATCTGAGGTGCAGGGTTGAATTTTATCATTTTGTGTGGTTGAGGCTGACTGGTTTAATATACTGAGGAACACATCATTAAAATATGCAGCTGTTTCATCCATAGGGAAAGTTTTCAGTAGATGCCAGCTGCAAGCTTTCATTGTTTGTGTGACTGTATCTTTGTTAATATTGAGATAATTTTCTGACTGTGTTATCATGGAGGTATTTTGGGGGATGAGTTGGCAGTCTTTTAAGAAAGCTTATAGAGTTTGCAAGAGTACAAGTGAGGATGTTTACTTGAGTCAGATGTGTGAGGGTCCTGTGTAGAATAAAAGGTCTGTTGGAGTGTTTGTTTTGTTTGGTTGGAGAGGCATTGAATTGTGTGACATTGTTTAGATTTAGGTGATATATATTGACAACCTAAATTTCCATCTTCTAGGATAATTGTTTCTTAGTTGGTTTTGGTAACTAGCCAAGAAAGAATAAACTCTAAAGTTGAGTTGTGAACTGGGGGAATATAAATTGTTTTTTAAGAGTGAAAAGAGTATTGTATGGTGAAAGTACCAGTGAGTTATTGTACAGAACTGCTATGCGCCTTGTTTTTTGTGATCTGGCTAGTTGCAAGGTGTTACAGCCTGTGGAAAGTATTTCATCATTGCTAATGTTGGGCTTTCCAAAAAACAAATGTGATGAACCACAAACTGGTAAATGCAGTCCACTTAAGCAAAGGTTGGAGAAAGCATACAACAGTTAAAACCAAAACTTTTTAATTCTAATATAAGCGCTTTCATCCAAATACAACTTGAACTTCATCAGACCTGTAACGCTAGCATGTAGCTCATGTGTTTTATTGCATATGGTTTGTGGTTTATGTGATGAAGATGTTGCGGGGTTGGGGGGGGGTGGGGGTACGTTGCATGTTTGAAGAAGAGCTGTTGTTCTAAGGGGGTGGTACTGGGATGAGTAGTGGGCCCTGATTTTTGAGTGGAAAAATCATTGGGATTATTGGCTTGGCAGAGAGGTTGAGTAAGGGATGGGATATTTGGATTTGTATCTCCATTTAAAAACAATATTTAAAAGGCAAGGTGTTGCTTGTCTGGTCATGATAAAACAGAAGAACATCTGTGGGTTCTGTTCAAGCAGCTCTATTATGTACAAACACATCAGGATTGAGGTTTAATAACTTTAACTTAGATAAACTTATAAATAAACTAGCTGTCACACTCATTACATGCTCACCCTCTGGCTGCACACTCCGAATGGCATTGAAGCTAGCACATGCTTGCTATTTATATGCACATGCTGTCCTTGAAATGCTTCTTAAAGGTACAACAACATACACACACTATTCTACATATCCTTCCTCTTTCTCTTTGAGAAATGAATCATGCATTACTGATGACATTAATTGACATGCAGTTGATACAAAATAATTTTTTGCCATGCAATTATACAGAACTAAATAAATGTAGACAATTATGTCTAGGTTGCTGTGTATTTCATACTAGGTCTGGAAATACAACCAAGTCATGTGACATAGAAATTAGAACTAGGTCTAGCAACTGGGATTATCTCTGCTTAATGTTCAACTTTTGGGACATCAGGAACATCATCAGGAATGGAAGTAGAAATTAAGACACATTCTACAACAGAAACACTGTCTGGATTGCTCTGAGCTCGAGAGTGTGTATCAGAGGAACAATGTTACAATATCGATTCTGATACAGGAAAAAGTAGGATTTCGGCTCAGTACATATACCTGCTACTTGACCAATCTGGTCGAAAACCTTTCACAGTTTGTATCCTCACTGTCTCTCCTCCTTTCAGTGGGTGAAGAAATATGCTTGATTTGTCATAGCTGGACTTCTGGAAAGAACGCTTTCTGAATAGTTCGGCTCTAATTGTTCTGTTCTTTGCTTTAGGTCTCAACAAACTGGAATTGATAGGCAATGTTGTTCTGGTTTGCCTAGATAGAAGTCTCTGAGCAGGTAAATTCAAAAAGATATCAGTACGCTTTGACTTCTCGAGTAATTACTTTGCACTCTGTACTGCACATTCAGCTAGTCCATTTGACTGTGGGTATTCTGGACTACTAGTAACGTACAAAGTTCCATTCTTTTGCAAATTTCAGAAACAACTGATTGGTAAATTGGGCACCATTGTCAGAAATAACTACTGAATGAGTGTTGTCAATGGTAGCAGTGTGAGTGGACTACCATGGACTGAGAAATGACATTTCAACCTGGCGACACCAGCGGACATTAGATAATAAATCGATCTCAGACCAGTTCAAATTAGAGTCTACCAACACTAAGTAATGCTGATTGTTCCACTCAGATATGTCAGTGGCTACTGTTGACCAAGGTAGTTCAGGAACTTGACTTAGCTGAAGTGGTTCTGTTTGCAAATGCGGTTTAGTACTATTGCATACTGAACAAGAAGAAAGTACTTCTTCAATATCTTTTGCTAGAGAAGGTCAAAATACTAGTCCTCTCGCCCTTCTTTTGGTAGATTCAGAACCTGGGTGACCACAATGCAAAATCTGGATATATTCACATTGTAAGGAAGCAGGAACAACAATTTTAGGTCCTTTGAAAATAATGCCATCTTCCATCAGTATCTCATCTCTGTAAGGAAAATAAGTGTGCACTTCAGGTGGTACACTAGATTGCTTTGATGGCCGTCCAGCATTAATGAAGTCGTTGAGCTTTTGCAAAACTGGATCAGTCTTTGTATGATCTCTTAGCTCATCAAGTCTCGTGGTAGAAAAATTGCACTTCCATGACATCAAAGTCAAAATGTTCTGCATTAAGCTGTTCCGTTTTACTTCTGGGCAATCTGGATAAGGTATCAGACAGATAAAGAAGTTTGCCTTTTGTATAGACCATTTTGAAGTTGTACTTTTGCAATTTGAGCATCATTCTGTGTAATCTCACTGGAGCTGAATGGATGGACTTTTTTAAAATAGTGACTAGAAGTTGATCATTTTCGATCTGTATAGCTCAACCATAAATATAATCACGAAACTTTGAACATGCAAATACTATTGCCAAAAGTTATTTCTCAGTTTGAGCATATGGCATTTCAGTTTGGGTAAGAGTTCTAGATGCATAAGCTACTAGTCTGCCTTCTTGAAGAATAACTGCACCAAGACCAAATTTTGAAGCATCACAGGAAAGAGTTACTGGTTTATTGACATCATAGTATCTTAATGTAGGTGAGGTGACAAATTTCTGCATAAAGTCTTGAAATGCTCTCTGGTGCTATTCCAACCAAGACCATGTAATATTTTTGTGCATCAGCTCTCTCAAAGACACTGTGAACTCACTGAAGTCTGGTATAAACTTGCCTAAATAGTTGACCATACCAAGAAAATATTGTAGAGCTTGAACATTATCCAGTGTTGGCATCTCAAGAATGGCTGCTTGATTGGACGGGTCTGGTCGCAAGCCAGTGCTAGTAAATAAATTGCCTACATATGTAACTTGTGATAGTCTGAATTTGAACTTCATTGGATTGAGCTTGAAGTTAATTTCACATGCCCTATCTAGAACTTCCATAAGGTTTCTATCATGCTGTGCTTCACTATTACCTCCAACCAGTAAATCATCTACTATTATGGCACAAGGATAACCTGAAAAAATTAGCTCCATTGCATGTTGAAAGACTTAATTTGCGGAACTTATTCCAAATGGCATCCTGAGCAATTTATGTCTTCCAAATGGGGTACTGAAAGTAGTCAGTAGTGAAGATTTGCGATCAAGCATCACTTGCCAAAATGAACCTTTTGCATCCAAGATAGAAAAAACAGTGGCATTTGGTATTAGGGCTGTGACTTCCTTGACTGTATGCATAGGATGATGCAATCTCTTTAATGCTTTGTTCAAATCTCTTGGGTCAGTGCATATTCTGATTTCGTCTGAGCCTTTTTTGTGGGCTGCTACCATGGGCGACACCAGTTCAGTAGGTTCTGTAACTGGACAAATTACACCTTGCTGCAGCATTTTATCCAACTGAGCTCTGACTTTATTCTGCATAGGTATCAGAACTTTTCTTGCCGGTCTGACCACTGGAGTGATTTGTGGGTCTAACTTTATAGAATACAAACTGGAAGTTTGCCTAACTTGTCATCAAAAACATCAGCATACTCTAAGAAGAGAGCTTTAGTAAAACTGAAACTGGGATATGTGCTTATATGATGAACTTGTTTGGTAAAGGAAAGCAAATTCATTCTCAAACTGTCTCTGAGACCCAATAATGACTGCCTAAGTCCTTGGAATACATAGAATAGTAAGTGTTACGAAAAAAGATACTGCCAGCCCGGCTATCTGGAATTTTGTAAATAATTATATGCCATTTGTGAATATCAACATGATTCATATACTTGTTACAAATTTATTAGAACTGTATGTCATATAAGGTGGAATGTACAGACGTGTGCTGAAGAGACATTTTTTAAAGTACTGAACTTGTAGGTGTGACATCAGTGTACCCTGCAGGATGAGAACAGAAATGTATATACAGTATTGTAACTGTTAAATATATGTATTTTAACAATTGAAAATGGAACACAGGTTAATTTCAGAAAAATAGCTGAAAATTTAAATTATTTTATGACAGCCATAGGCAGGATGTCTATACTAGGGAGCTCTCTGTGTTATCTTGAACGAGACATAATTACTAGGTTTGAGGTATGAAAGTGTTTTATTGTTTTATGACATCCAGGTTCTGCCGTAGATCTAAGGACCATTGTTTATATATTTTCACAGGTAGATGCTAAATGTTGTGGTTTTTGAGCCTGGGAACTGAAGTCAGATGACAGGAAATTGTCATTCTACAAGTATCCCAGCAGTAATATTTGGGGATCTTAATTTAAGAGCTCTCTCAGAGAGATTGAGAATTTTGTATTGTCTTTGACCTGGCAAGAACATCCACTCACCACATCTGCCTGCTTTCTGCTCTGTGTAAGTAAGTAACAAGGGTAAAGTAAAATCTCTTAGATACAGTCAGGAATATAGTGAAGTATAGCTTAGATGTTTTCTTTATTTATTTGAAACCATCCTGCAATGTTATTTTAAATATTTCCTGTGATTCTGAACTCTGATGTAACTGTGTTTATTTACTGAGTACTTTCTTGTTCTTTTATTATTTAGTATTAAATATATTTAAGCCTTTCATTGTGGCTGATATTTCTGAGACATATTTAAGTTCTGAGAGTACTTGCATATTTATTTGGTGAGGGTGCTGGAGGTCTTGGCTCGACCACTCAGCTGAGATCACAACTCTATAGCTGTGCCAGTGGGGAGTCTTACTGGGGATCTGGAGAAAGAGGGAGAAACCAGCCCCAAACTGACTGTGGTCTCTGTGTGCTCTTAAGGGAGATTGCATTTTACTGTGTGTGTACTTATCCTCCCAATGTATGTCCCCCACTGGTACTAATGGTGAGGATTGAGGCTCCTTGATTACTGGGGCAGTGGTGGGGCATCACATTATATTGGTGGGCACTGGTGTGGGATATTCACATCACATATATTGCTTGGCAGTAGTGGGATATCCACATATTAGGATTCATTAGTGTGCATATTGAATTCCTATAGCCTGTAAACAGTGGTCACTAAAGAAGATGTTTGTACTCTGAATCAACCAGACCTCATGCTGGGAGTTTCATATCATGATAGTTTTATTTTTTTTTGTAGCTTGCTTAGTCAGGGAGAGCAGGCAAGGATGTCAGCAGAGGAATATGGCAAGCTGACAAGGAGCCAGTTGGCTGAGATGTGCCAAGACAAAGGAGTGGTGTATGCCAATCTGACTAAAGCAGAGATGATTGCAGCCTTAGTTACAGCTGCATCACAGACCAGCAACCAGGAGGTCAGTCAGACTGGCCTTAGAGATGTACAACTCTCAGAAAATGGACAGTTCAACTTTTCGACAGACTACTTAAAAATCTGTCTGGATTTAGAATTTGGAAATAGAATCAGCAGAGAGACTGTGGCAAGAGAAGCAAATGGAATTAGAAGCAGCAGAGAGACTGAGATGTCTAGAAGCTAATGAGAATGAGAGGCAGAGGCAACATGAAAAGGAGATGCTGACTCTGCCAGGGTCATGGGGGTAATGGGGAAGGGAGTAACTGAACCCTAGAAGCAACAAAGGTCAGTAAATTTCTTTCACAATTTACAAAGGGTGATAATTTTGACAGTTGTAGTTATATATTTGAAAGTGTATGTAAACAGTATAATGTTGACTAAGGAGTCTGGATATGGTTCGTGACCCTCTTACTCTATGGTAAAGCTGTAACTGCTATTTCTAAATTGCCTGATATTGATTGCGTAAATTATAATATTGTTAATAATTGTCTGTTAGTGTTTTAAGTTAACCCCTGAAGCTTATAGGAAAAAGTTTCATGAGCATACATGCAAGGCAGATGAAAGTGTGTGAGACTATATTGCTGAACTAAGCACTTATTTTCATAGGTGGGTGAGTGGGTGTCACTACTTTTGAAGGGCTGGCAAACCTTTTGTGAGGAAACAAACCCTTAGCACTTTGCCTGAGGACATGACAATCTGGTTGGCAGATAGGGAATGCAGGACCACAGATCAGTTGGGGAAAAAGGGAGATGTATACCAAGCAATCAGGGCATCACTGCACAGGAAAGGGATACCCAGTGCTGCTCATGGGTCTAAGGGAACCCATGGTGTGCAGCTTAAACTGCCCCAACAGAGTCTGCCAGTAGCAGGGGAAGCCATTAGTCCAGGTGCACATCCAGGGTCAAGGGTTAAATGTTTTAAATGCAACCAGTGGGGCCATGTAGCATATAGATGTCTACGGAGGCAAGGTGGTGAACAAAAGGTGGGTGAGCCAGTAAGTGGGAATGACAGAATGTCAGCAGTAAGTTTTCTGGAGACAAGGGTAGCAAACTACCACAAGAGGTTATATCCTATCTTAGTAGATGGAAAAGAGGCCACTGCTAAGAGAGAGACAGCTTCTGACCTAACCATTGTGAAGCCTGCAATGGTTAAAGAGGAGCACTACTTGCTTCGACAGTCTACTCCTGTCAGAGCTTTAGGAAGGACCACATTCCAAATATCTTTGGCTAGGGTTCACCTTGACTGGGAGGGTAGAAAAAGAAGCAAGCAAGTAGGTGTGTTTGTGTGTGTGAGGATATTCCTGCAGATGTCCCGATAGGGAATGATTTCGATAATGCAGTCCCTTGTGTGCATGAGTGACACACAGTCAGGCTTGGAGACATGCATGTGGGTCTGTCAGCCTGGGGTTGGGGGGGGGGACCCAGACAGACCTCAGACTTGAAGCCAGGACAAGTGTGGTGTTTACTTCAGAGAGGGAGCTACCCTGTAGCAATCAGACTGAAGATTAACCATGGCTGCTTGTGGGTACTAGTGTTCCCTTGGATAGAGTGACTGCAAGGGCAGAGGTGAGTAGTAGTACCCAGGCTGACAGTGAGGCACCGCTGTCAGAGAATGCTGGGCTTTCTGTGGAAGGGGAGCTGGGAAAGTTTGCAAAGAGAGAGTTGAGACAGGCTCAGCTCTCAAAGGCCTACCTTATAAGGCTTGAGGGGAGGTAGCTAGTGAGGCACCTGATTCTCAAGGGAAGGGTGACTCTGTGTACTGGGACAAAGGGTTACTGTATAGAGAGTGGACCCCTGGGGAGGGCTAGAGGGTGAGAGAATACAGTAGTTGGTAGAGCCCAGAGCCTACCGTCTGACACGTCTAGCAGTAGGCCATTAATTCCCCTTTGCAGGTCATATGGACATGAAGCATACAGAGAGACATATTATGCAGAACTTTTATTGGCCTGGGAATTCCAGAGGTGTAATAGGGTACTGCAGGACCTGTGAGCAGTGCCAAAAAGTTGGCAAGGCAGAAGACAAGGTGAGACCTCCTTTGATGCCTTTGCCTATGATTAAGGAGTTGTTTCAGAGAGTAGCTATGGATATTGTGGGGCCTCCGAGTACACCAAGTTCCACAGGGAAAAAGTATATCCTAATGGTAGTAGATTATGCAACCAGATACCCTGAAGCAGTGGCCTTATTTTCTATTGAGGCGTAAAAGGTGGCAAATGCTTTGTTAGAGATTTTCAGCAGGGTAGGTTTCCCAGAAAGAAATACTGACTGACAGATGTGCCAATTTCATGTCAGACCTGCTTACTTATCTGTGGAAGCACTGTGGGGTGAAGCACTTAAAGACCACCTCCTACATTCCCAGACTAATGCTCTTGTTGAGATGTTTAACTCTACACTCAAGACCATACCGTGGGCATTTGCAGACCAGTTTCAGAGGGAGTGGGACAAGTATTTGCCCCATCTGTTTGCTTACAGAGAGGTGCCCCAGGAATCCACAGGTTTTCCACCCTTTGAGTTGCTGTGTAAGCATAGTGTGAGGGGACTGCTAGATTTGACTCATGATGAGTGGGAGCGTGAGTGTGAATCCCACAAAGAGTCTGTTGTGGCATATGTCCTAAATCTCAGGACAAGGCTCGGGGCACTCATGGGCTTGGCCCAGAAGAACCTGGCAGTAGCCCAACAGCCAAAAAAGGTCTGGTATGACAGAAATGCTTGAGCTAGAGAGTATGCTGTGGGGCAGCAGGTAATGGTTCTCATTGTTGTCAGACACAAGAAGCTGCAGGCAACTTGGGAGAGACCCTTCATAGTGGTAAGAAAGGTCAGTGATGTTAACTACATGATAGAACTGCTAGGCAGGAGGCAGGGGCACAAGCTGTACCATGTGAACATGATGAAACCTTACCATGATAGGGAGGGCCTGGTGCTAAGTATTTCCAGTACAAGGCAGGAGGAGTCTGAGGGAGAGCTATGGCTACAGGGACTCAGCCAGCCAAATCCCAAATGTCTATGGTGGATCATAGGGTTGCAGGCATATGATAGGGCAGTGCAGCACTGTACTGAGGTCAACAATGCCAAGACACCTGGAATCTCAAGACAGGGTATGGGGTAGTGTATTCCCAGATAGCCTCACCCCTCTCAAGGAGCGTTTCTCAGGGGTCACTAGTAAAATTAGCTTGAGTCTTCGGGGGAGAGGGGTGTCACCTAAGGAGATACTGCCAGCCCAGCTATTTGGAATTTTGTAAATAATTATATGTTGTTTATGAATATTAACATGATTCATATACCTGTTACAAATGTATTAGAAGTGTATGTCCTATAAGATGGTTTGTATAGACGTGTGCTGAAAAGATATTTTGTAAAGTACTGAACTTAGAGGTGTGACCACAGTGTACCCTGCTGGATTAGTGCAGAATTTTATATACACTACTGTAACTGTTTCGATGTATATATTTTAGCAATGGAAACTGGAAACGGAGGAGGTTAATTTAAAAAAAAATAGTTGAAAATTTAAATTACTTTATGACAGCCAGAGACAGGATGTCTGTACTAGGGAACGTGTGTTATCTTGAAAGAGAAATAATTACTAGGCTTGAGATGTGAAAGTGTTTTTTATTATTTTATGACTTTCAGGTTCTTCCTTAGATCTAAGAAGGGCCCTTGTTTATGTATCTTCACAGGTAGATGCAGTAATATTTGGTATTTTAATTTAAGAACTCTCCGAGAGAGCGTGAGCCTTTTATATTTTGTCTTTGACCTGGTAAGAATATCCACTCTGCTCATATGCCTGCTTTTTGCTTTGTAAGCAAGTTAACTAGGGTACAGTAATTTCTCTTAGATACAGTCAGGAATAGAGAGAAGTTTAGCTTAGATGTTTTATTTCTTTCTTTGAGACTGTCCTGCAATGTTTTAAATATTTAATTAAATTATTGTGATTCTGAACTCTGATGTAACTGTGATTATTTACTGAGTACTTTATTGTATTTTTATTATTTAATATTAAAACTTTCATTGTGGCTGATATTTGTGAGACATATTTAAGTTCTGAGAGTACTTGCATATTTATTTGGTGACACTGTGGGCCACTCCTAATAGCCTTGCTCTTTGTCTAACTATCATTTGGATTAATAGTAACATTACACAGTAAGATTGGACACCCTTTTTAAGGACGTTAAACTAGCTGATAAAAAGTTGGCTGGTGGCAGTAATAACTACCTTATAGTCTGGGTAAAAGGAGGCATAGCTAGTAAACCTGTGCCAGCCTTTCCCAGGTGTGTGTGTGTATAAATCAAATCTCTAAGTGTGTTTGTGTCAGCTACTTGGGCAGGGACATGAAGCACTGGTTAGACAGAAAGGCGCTGGAGGTCTTGGCTTGGCCACTCAGCTGAGATCTCAACTCTATAGCTGTGCCAGTGGGGAGTCTTATTGGGGATCTGGAGAAAGAGGGAGAAGCCAGCCCCAGACTGACTGTGATCTCTGTGTGCTCTTAAGGGAGATTGCACTTTACTATGTGTACTTCTCATCCTAGCCGTGTACGTCTCCCACTGGAGCTAATGGTGAGGATTGAGGCTCCTTGATTACTGCGCCAGTGGTGGGGCGTCACTATAAGCTGTAGCAGTTCCTAGCCAAATAAAATGAAATAACTACTGACCCTTTGATTTTAATTTCCTCACCTTCCATAAGCAACAAGTTTCTCACAACTGGCCACATTAAGTTGCTTACCAGCTCTCAACGTAGCAAATGTGTCTGCTGATATAACATTACACAGTGTCTACTTTGAACTTGATGGATTTACCGTTGATCTGGACAGTAAAAACACTTCAATCTTTGCCAACAAATTTACTGCATCAACCTTTTTACCAGTTACTGATACACCATCTATGTAGAAAGTAGAATTGCAGCTCTCTATATGATCAACTTACTTTTTAAATTGACCCTACTTTATAAATGTGTGAAGATTATTTGATTTGCAAAACTTTTGAAAATCGTTCCATTATTTACACTTGTGGCATTGCTGACCAAATGGTAAGTGCTTTTCTCTTTTAGACTCATGATTGTCACCACAGTTGCGACATTTAACAATAAAGCTTGATTTGAGTTTTGCCGACTCGCACTTGAATTTCACTGAGCATGTCCTTTTCACTGAACTAACCTTAGAACTTGCTGGAAAACGGGTTTTACTTGCCACACTCGCAGTGTTTGCAGCTGCCATGTGCTTAGGCCTGCTCCTGCCAGCCATGTGTTGCATGCTGTCTACATTTGCTCTGGACCCTACTGAAACCATGCTGTTATCACTTGCAAGCATACTTGTGTACCTTTCTGTAACTTCATGGATTTGACAAATGTCAATAGCTTTACTCAATGTTAAATCACTGTCAAGAAACAAAATCTTTCTCACTGCAGCACTATTAATATCACACACAAGCCTGTTCTTTATTAACTCATCTTTCAAGTCACCAGATGTGCACGTTTTAGCTTTGTTTCTCAGATCAGTGATATAAGCTGCAAAAGTTTCTCCTAGTTTTTGATCTCGTGTGAAACAAATGCCTTTCTAATTTAACATTAGTCTGGGGGTTGCATGTTTCCCTGAATTTGCATTTCAAACACGCGAGGTCTTCCCTTGATTCAGTCTGTACAACAATATGATGGTTTTCCCCTTCTCCTTCATATACTGCTGGTGCATATAGAAATGAACCCTCTCTTTCAGTGGCCTCTGACCCTGCTAGGTTTAGCAAAATGAGTGCCCTAGTGCATGCATCTTTGTCAGAATAAGCTGTTTGTATAAAAATATTGTACTCTTGCTCAAATATTCTCCAATCCTCTGCAGTATTCTGATCAAATACAAGTGGACCTGGTCTGCGAAGTGCCTCTACCATATTAATTAACACATACCAGTGAAGACTTTTGCAAGTATGCATGAACACACACATATATACATATGCCAGAAATGTATGCCAGTAGTTGTAACTATGCCCAGTAGCACGGCAAGTCTCTGAATAACGGAACTTTGCAAAATAAGTCTCCTGGGCACAAGAATACTCTTGAAATCACTGTACTGTAAGAAATCACCCCTTATCTGTGTGAGAAACATTTCAAAATAACTACACTGTGTGAATAAACTGGGCAGAAGAACCTCAGGGTAAAAAAACATCTCGATGTAACTGCACTTTGTGAATAAATAGTACACAGCACACTAAAACTTTCCCAAAAATGGCTATACTTGCTAAATAACTCTGTACTGTGCAAGAAACACACTGCATTGGTGGCACTCTGTAAATAGACATGCCCACACAAGAAACTTTTCGAAATGGCTGTATTTTGACTGCTCTTTATGAAATAGTTGCACTTTGCACACAATAAGCTCTTTGGAATAAATGCACAGTAATAAACACACACTGTAAGCACTTTTACATATTTTGAGATACTTCGAATAACTCTAGTTATGCCCTGAATAGCTTCAGTCAATGCAAAACAGTATTTTGCCAAAAGACATGCAGTTGCTTTGCTTTATTTATGCTTAATGTACCCTTTTAGTCCTTTATTATATTTGTTTGCTCATTTAATCTTTTTTTGTGCCCATTATATTTTTCTTGTGCTCGTTTTACTCTAGGTATGCTTGTTTTTAATTTCTAGGTACTTCCAAACCCCTTCTGTGCTTTTCTGATCATTTTATCAAATATCTTAATTTCAAACATTTTGTTTAATTAATAAACTTTGTGGGCCTCTCGCTTGCTTAATAAGGCGTTCTGTGCCCTTGTAATTCTCTGTTTTATCTTTTTGGTAAATAAATCATTCATGCAAGTTTTCAATACATTTAGTTTGTTTTTGGCCCTTTTTTTTGTACTCTGTTCACTTAGTTTACCTTCACTGTTAACTCTGCACCTGGTAGCTCTGAAAAGCAGTCTCTGGAATCCTGGATCTGACGCCATGTCATTTGTCTAGTCAGGATAAAACAGACAAACGTCTGTTAGTTCTGTTCAAGCAGCTTTGTTACGTACAAACACGTCAGGATTGGGGCTTAATAACTTTAGCTTATATAAACTTAAAAACAAACTAGCTGTCACACTCATACATGCTCACTCTCTGGCTGTACTCTCAAAATGACACTGAAGCTAGCACATGTTTGCTATTTATATGTACATGCTGCCCTTGAAATGCTTCTTAAAGGTACAACACACACACACACACTGATGTTCTTCATGTTCTACTGTTGCAGTCATTACATTTGGGTAATCTGCAGGCAGGTTGCCCTCCGTTGGCCTGATTAACAAAGTCTTGGGTCCTGCGTCTGTTGCTGTCCCTTCTTCCATGACGTCAGGTCATCAGGGGTATAAAACATGCAGCCGACGCCATTTTCCCCAGTCTTTCTTGCTGCGTGGTGCCCAAAGCACAAGCAGTTCGCAAGTGCCTGTCGGCCGACTACTGAAATTTTCGTTTTCGAGTTTCAGAACCAAACTCTTCAACCTAAAGCTAAGTACCCCGTTAGGGAAACTTTTTCTTGCTTCTTACCAATGTCAGTAAAAGTTAATAATTGTATTACTTGTGGGAAGCAAATGCCTCAAGGATTTTCATTTGTACTGTATTCCTTTCCTAGGCCCTGACCACAACATGCCTTGCTGTCGGTTTTGTGCTAAATTTAACCAAAGCACTATTAAGCGTCGGTATATTTTTGCATCTAAATATTTTGGTTCAAGATTTAACTATCCAAAAATGTCATCGGTTACCAATCCGACTACGGGAATACACAAAAAACGCAAAGAAAAAGACAGAGACAGACCATTGAGGTCCAAAACCGATGACGAAGCTTCTCCTAAACCAGTCGCTGTTTCACCGGTACTCAGTGAAGTGCTTTCGCAGCCCCTGATACCCGCTACTTTTGATTCGCAGGCCTCTACTGAGACCCATTTGGAGTCCGGTATGCCGTGAGACACTTCAAATATTGAACCCGCGGATGCCTCTACCTTAGATGGGTCCAGAGCCATTGAGCAGGCACCGGCTTCTGAGGGTGTTTTCAGGCCTAAAGATTTGTATATTAAACCAATGCCATCTTCAAAACATAGGCCAAAATCAACTTCTATGTCTAAAAAACTGAGGCTTGGGCCACTTAAAAAAGAAATGATCAAGATGGCTAAGGATTTAATTACCTTGATCAGGGGTTCCCAACCCCCTCCTTCTAAGAGGCCTAGGCAAGGCACTGACTATGAATCTTCAGATCAGGTTTCCATTTCTTCTGATTCCTCTTCTGATCAGGAATTATCTATTCCACCTTATGAGGACTCTGATGCAGAAGAATCCTTTCCTTCTGCATCTCCTCCTGAGGATGTTTTTTTTTTGAGAAACTTTGCATACCTTAAGGGAACATTTTCATTGGGAGAGTCAGGATTTTTCAGAATTTAAAAAGAGGCTTGGGGATTTCCTTCTTCCTCAGCATAGGCCTTTGGCTATACCTCCTGTTCTAGACATTGATGTTTTCTCAGAATCCAGCATGGCTCCTGATTCCCTGCCTCCGGCTCCTAGTAAGCCAGACTGATATTACAGGGTTCCTGACTCCCACAAATTCCTTTTTAAAAACCCTACTGCTGACCCTGAAACCATTTCTCAAGGTCCCAAGGGTGTTAAGGCTTCTACTGCTAAAAATCCTACCCCTTCTGATAGAGACTCCAGGATGCTGGATAGATGGGGTAAAAAGGTTTACACGTCTGCAGTCTTGGCAATCATGGCTTTAAACTGTCAATTTCATATGCTTAAATATCAGCAACATGTCATGGGCTTACTTAAACAGAAAATTATGTTGATTTCTGACTGTGTGGAAAATAGAGTTACAAGATTTATTGCGTTCAGCTGAACAAGTTGGAAAGCATACTTTGCAATGTGGTTTTGATTCCTTGGAGGCTTCATGCAGGGCCGCTGTAACAGGATCTGTGATACGAAGGCATGCTTGGCTCAAGGAGCAAAATCTGCCTGATCATGTTAAAGCAAAACAGTTGGATGCTCCTTTACAACAGGACAGTCTATTTGGTAATAAGGCAGAAGAAGTTTTGAAAAAGATGGAAGACAAAGCTAAATCTATGCAAACTGTAAAAGATTTCCTACAAGTGCAGCCACCCAGGTTCAGTAGACACTGGCCTACTAAGAATTGGTCCTTTCCAGTATCCACCAGAGCCGCTCAGGTCAAACCCAGACACTCCAAAGGCTCCAGGTTTCAGTCACAATGAACTTACAGAACAAAACAATGGGGTGCCTCCACCTCCAAATCTGGAAGTAGCAAGGCACCTCCCTACTGTAAACAGTCTCAGTGACTTTCCTATGCCATCTCCAAGCACTTATCTTTTGGCAGCCCCTTTGGGGGGAAAACTAGCACTTCATGCACAAAATTGGCATGTAATTACCCAAGACAAGTGGGTTTTAAATATAGTATCCCAGGGATACAGATTTCATTTCCACACATTGCTAGTCCAAAACGGATGGCCAGATCTGCCAAATCAGTGGGCAGAGGCCTAGAAGCAAGTTATGCCCCTCATGAATATGGGGGCTATTCAATCAGTACCAGAAAAGGAAAAGGGACAAGGTTTTTATTCCAGACTTTTCCTGGTACCCAGAAAAAAACAAATCATGGTGTCCAATTCTGGACTTATCCATTCTAAATACATTCCTGGACATTCGAAAATTCAAGATGCTGACTCTACAACAGTTACTGCCCATGCTAGGCAAGGATGCCTGGTTGGTAACTCTAGACTTAAAAGAGACTTACCTGCATATCCCAATCAGGGAATCTTGCAAAAGATACCTCCATTTCAAAGCAGGCTATTTGCATTACCAGTTCTCTGCACTGCCCTTTGGCTTATCTACTGCACCCAGCGTCTTCACAAAGTGCCTGGCACCAGTAATTGCATTTTGCAGACAAAGAAACATTCAATTATATCCTTATCTGGACGATTGTCTAATTCAGGCAGAAAACAAGGTCACTCTTTTACAGAATCTGGTGTTTGTAAAAAGGCTTCTAACTTGCCTAGGGTATACCATAAACGAAAAGAAATCACAACTGGTACCCTCTCAATAATTACATTCCTGGGTGCAAGCTTGAATACAACTGCCCAGATGACTTACCTCACGCCAGAAGAACAAATCCAATTGGTGACTTACTTCAAACAAGTGGCCAAAAAAACCCAGTTATCTGCAAGACAAATTCTACAGGCCTTAGGGTTCATGGCTTACTGCATTCTACTAATTCCATATGCAAGACTGCATATGAGGAAACTTCAATGGTACCTAAAAAGCTTATGGAGTCAACATTGTCACAGCCTGGAAACACTGATTCCTATTATACCTTGCCTGCAACTAGAGTTCCTATGGTGGGCAGAGGCCTGTCACCAAACCAAGGGACTGTCATTCATTCCACTCCCTGCCACCCAAACCCTGACTACAGACGCATCAGATTATTTTGGGGGGGCATCTGGCAGGGAGTTGCATTCAGGTCGAATGGAGCCCAAATCAAATGCTCCTGCATGTCAACCAGAAAGAGATGCTAGCTGTAGAGAATGCTCTGACAGCCTTCAAGGACCTTCCTCATCCAGGACAGCTACTGATAAAGACGAACAACACCACACTCATGTGGTACATAAACAAGCAGGGAAGTACCCATTCCTATCCCCTTTACAGACTAGCCATGGCATTGTGGAACACAGCCTTGACTTACCAAATACATCTACAAGCTCAATTCCTGCCAGGAAGGCAAATTACTCTGGCAGACGAACTAAGCAGAAATCTTATGGACCCACACGAATGGAAACTGGATCCACAAATCTTCAGCATGTTGACACCCAAATGGGGGAGCCCAGACATAGATCATTTTGCCTCACCCCAAAACTATCAGTTGGACAAATTCTGCACAAGAATCTATCACAAAAAAGCTTGGAAAGTGGATGCTCTGTCCTTCAGCTGGAAAAATCTATCAGTCTATGCCTTTCCCCCTCTGCCTCTGCTCTCCAAGGTCTTATTAAAAGTCAGACAGGACAAACCAAAAATTATTCTGATTGCTCCAGACTGGCCTCGCCAACACTGGTGCCTGCTCCTACACAATATGTTACACCTTCCTCCGTGGTACCTGCCTCAGACACCTTATCAGCTTTCTCAGCAGAACTATCAAATTATGCACACTCAGCTCCAAACTCTGAATCTTGCAGCATGGCTAAGCAACTAATTTCACCAGTTACATCTCTCAGCAAACCTGTGATGGATGTCATTTTGGAGGCTAGAAGGACTAGTACTAGAAATTCCTATGCTGATAAATGGAAAAGATTCTGTGCCTGGAACCAGGCACAAGTAATAAGCACAGCAATGCCCAATATTCCTCAGATTCTGCAATATTTAGCTAAGATGCTTCACAAGGGCCTATCCTTCTCTTCCGTAAAAATCCATGCCTCTGCCATTTCAGCTCATTACAACACAGACCCTCCCCTCTTTTCTCATCCCCTGCTAAAGCAGTATCTCAGAGGGGGCCAAGAATTAAGTCCTCCCAGGAGAGAACCAACTCTGGCCTGGGACCTCAATTTTGTGTTGGAAAAGCTCACCCTACCTCCTTTTGAGCCAGCTGCTACTGCAGACATAAAATTTCTCTCTTGGAAGACCGCCTTTCTTTTAGCAGTCACTTTGAGTGTTTCAAGAAATGTAATGTTTGAGGGAGGATGAAGCATTTGGTAAGGGATGCAATTAAGGTGAAATAATATAATGCGGAGTTTTCCTACTAGGAGAGAAGGAAAAGTGATTTGGTAGTGAGGGTACTGGTTGTTGTCTGTTAGCAAATGGTGATGGTTTAAGGAAAAAAAATTGTGATTTGTAGAAGCTAATCCTGTTGTGATTTGTTGTGAAGTACCAATGGGGGTAATATTAGTAGTAAAGGGTGGATGGGATTGGGTGTAGGGTTAAAGGTGAACAGAGCAGGTTTTCGTCCACCTTGAAAATTTGCTGGGAAGGAAGTTCACAGTGGATGGAACTTTCTCACTCTATCCAGAAACCATCTGTGATCCGGAAAGTCACTTTACCAGCTTGGGCCTTTTTTCAGGTAAGAGCTTAGATTTTTATGAAAGTCTAAGTTGTTTGTTCATTAGTCATCAGTAAATAATCTTCAATGCATGGAAAAGAAGCGAGAAAGAAAAAAATCAACATAGATAAATAGAACACAGCTGCTTATGCAGAAAAGAGGATGATAAACTGATGCAGTAGTTGGAAAGAGCAGTTTAGGAAGTGCAAACTGCCAGATAGAGGAAGGGTGTAGGTAATTAATTACACAGGAAAAGGAGAAGGAATCTGAAACTGCAGAGGGATAGTGGAGGCTATCTTTGATTCTAGTGCTGTAAAACATCCAACAGCAGAGTACTAAATACAGGCCAAGTGGAGAGAGAGAGAGACACTAAACTTTTAAAGATGCTATGAAGTACTGTTATGAATAGAGCACGCCGAGATGAACAGAAATGAAAAAGTAAATCCCCCTTACATTGAGTTAAAATTTAGATCAGTAAGATCTTGCAGGGTTGCTTATTTTAGTTGTTTTTGCTGTGATAAACTTGCTAGGGTAGCTTTGTCTTACAGGCATTTGGAACTGTACAGAGTCTTGAGGGGATGCAGTCTATGACTGTCTAGCTAGTGCAGATGACTAAGGGTGAACAGTTGGTGGCTCTCTGGCACTCCAATGCATTGTCAAATCATGCTCCATTACAGATTCATTGAAAAGAAAGGGAAAAACAGAGGAAAAACACGTAGTTTTCATTTTAGCAAACATGAAGGGAAAATAATTTGCTAAATTGGTAACTGTAACTTAAAAGAGACGATGGGAAGATATTGATAATGGGAGAGAAAATCTGGCCATGGCTCAGGATAACAGTAAGAATAAATTTAAAAACCTAGCTATAGAAATTTGGGTGGAAAGCCAGAACAGAGATATTTTGAAGCTGTAGAAAAAAACTGCAAGATCAGAAAAGGAAAGATGGAGAAGGGGGCCTGGGAGGAACAATCGGAAAGACAGCCGATGATGAACTACTTAGAAAACCTAGATTAATTTAAAGCCAAGTCAGTGAAGCAAACCTTCTTTGTGTCCACCTTATAAGCAACTAAATGATAAGCTCAGAGGCTAAGGCAACACAGTGTTGAACATATGTTATCAAAGGTAAAAAGCGAAGATGCTGGGAAAAGAAGTAAGGGTAGTAACAGCAAAATATTACAGGAGTCTGTAGAAGCAAAATGCAGAATTAGAAGCATGGGGGCAAAAAGAAGAGCATATTAATGAGGATTAAGCCTGCTTAGGATAGGAGAAGTAAGTAAAAAACTTTGCTGGCATAAATAAGTTAAATCAAAGTCTGGGAGTCAATAAAAACTAACATTTTGGAAAAATCAACAGTTACTGGAAGAGTGAGAAAATAAATACTTAGAAGTATGCAAAAACTGTTTAATAATGTCCTTTGGTGAGGAAAAATTCTCACCTCATGGCAGAGGGTGAGACTTCTTGATAATACCAAAAGAAAGCAAAGATTTAACAGACCTAAGAGCATTTAGAAGTGTGTGGCAGTGTTACTAACTGGAATAATGGGACTGAATCATTGCTGTTTTGTTGAAGGAAGACAAACATTTGACTGTCTAAATAAGATTATTAATATTATTAATCCATCAAGATGTGAAGAACAGTATAAAAGACTAATACCTATAGGGGAGAAAAGGCTTTAAACATGGTAGGTTGGGGTTTTATGATAAAGGCTTTAGGGGAATTTGGGTTCACCTGAAAATGGGTAAAAGTAATTTTTGAAACATTAAGTTTCAAGTGTAACTATGAAATATGCAAAGGAGTTGTTAGTCCCCAATTGATACAAGACACAGTTGACCACACTCTCCACTATGTGCTCTTTATTTGGAACCATTGTTAAGGAAACATAGTTAAGAATAGAAGGCTACACATGGGGTAGTCTTCAGGAAAAGTTCACATTATTTGCTTGAAAACGTAATAACATATTTAACAAACCCAGAAGAAGACCTGGTCTGTGTTTAGTTGAAGAATTGCAAATGTTTAAAAGAATAGCATGTTATTAGATAAATGAGACAAAATCGAAGGCATTAGTGTTAAATTACATTCCTACATTTGGTATCGTGCAAACTTGTTAATTTCTTTTGGGTCATGAGAGACTGAAGTAGTTGGGAATTTGGTTAAAACAAGATGTAAAAAAAGCTGCTAAGAAATGTGGGAAGATACAACCTCACTTATAATTTAACACATTAAGGAAATGCAAAATGATATGTATGGAAGAGGATAGTTAGATAATATCAGTCAAAATATTTGTGGTACTGTCTGTGGACAAGTATATCTTTATTAGCCTGATGAAACTATTTGGAAAAATATTACAAAAGAAATGAAGGCATTTAATTGGGAAAACAAAAAAAAGAGAGAGAGAATTCAGTGGGAAAAGATGTTGCTACCTAGAGAACGGGAGGTTAGGTATGGCAGATCAGGAATCAAGTTTTGGGGCAAGACAGCTTTGGCTGCTGTTTACTGCCAATGCAGACCTATAAGCTTAAGTGCAAAAATTATTTTGCTGAACTGGTGGCGGGGGTGGGGGTGGGGGGGTAGGTTAACAACAGGTGTTGGGGTTTTAAAGTACAGTAGATAATCCTGTGGGAAAAGATGTGGCTATGAATTCTATAGAAGAAGTGCAAGAAAGCTTCAACACTATTAAACCCTTACAAAACAGTATACTGCCAATAGCTACAAATGGGGGAAAAAAGTTCAGAGAAAGCCAATATTATATAGAGGGATCACATAAAAACCCAGGTACTGGGAATCAGCTTATAAAGGAGGGAAGATATAAAAACATGAATTGAGGCAAAACAGGAGTGTAGTATAAATGAAAGAAACCACAAAAAGTGTATGGGACTGTTATATGAGCTCAGGAAAATCACAAAAACAAAATATAGGACAGGAAAGTAGATCTTATTTTAGAGGCAAAGTCTGAGATACCAGTTAAAAAAAGAGTTGTAGACAAATCATACAGGGCCATTGTGGAAGTTATCCAACGCAGTAGCTATAACCTCTGGATTACGTCCTCTTTTCTGTAATAACCCCCAAATAATTTCCAATACCCATTCCTTAAATTCTTCATTTTTTGACAGGTAGGTGGGGGAAGCACCATTGTCTCATCTTTACTTAATTACCGTGCATTTTTGTCTTGGTAATTATTGGTGCATGATCTGAAATAGTTATGTTACGTGTCTCAGAGTTCTCAGTTAAATGCACATGTTGTAATTTGTCTAGTTTAGCCCAGTTTTTGTATCTTGGGAAGAAATATGTAAATTCCAAGTTCCTACTACTGAATTCATGTCTTTCATACCAAATATTTTCATAAATTTCTTCAGAATTCTAAACTCTTTTGTTATATTTTTCCTTGTAAGCCCCCCCCCCCCACATCTTCAGTTTTACAAATCAAATTAGAGTTCCCACTTATAAGTTGGTTATTTCTCACCAAAAAAAAAAAAAATTAAGCTCCATAATAGCAGTTTTTGGTGGAACATAAATACATGCCAGCATAATCCTCATCCCTTGCCAGTAGCCCCTTACTACAGCAAATCTGCCATTATTATTTTTTTTCCTCTTCTATCACTGTTGGAGCCCCTCTAGCAGTCAGTATATGTACTTCTGTTTTCCTTTTTCCTGATATTCTGCTGACTATCCATCTTGAAATCCTTTCTTTATCAAATTCATATGTTCAGTTCTTTCCAAATGTCTTTCCTGTAGCACTGCTATTTGCACTCTGCATTTCTTAATATAATTAAATAGTCTGTCCTTTTTATCTGTACCTGTGAGAAGATTCACATTCCAAGGTGATATGGAAAGTGATGCTATTATTGTAAGACATCATTATTCCCTTTTATTCTTTATAGCAGCTTTTTAAATGTCTATTTCCAGCTTTTGTTATACATGTACCCACTAATGTTTGGCAGGTTATCCTTTATGCATGTTTTTTCTTATCAACACTGGAACATAGGTCAGATTTTACAAGACTGAGTTTTTTTAACCAAAAAGGACCCCCCCCCAGAACTTGTTAACTTAATACAAACACTCATAACTATGTGCATCTTCCAATAATGAAGTTTAACTCTCCTAATAGGATCATTTTCCCCAAGTAGTTGCTAACATGGATCTTAATTAACCTGAAATTGATGTTATTGTCTGTGCTTTTGTGTATTATCAGAAGTAATTGCTGTCTGTTCTTTTTTGTCTTTATTCCCCTTCCAGATGTGAAAACAGTGTGCATGTTTTCAGAAAACATTACCTTCTAGCCTTGAGGAAACCAGTATTTTGGCTTTTTATTTCCCTATTATCAGCTTGTCTCCATGGAAATGTAAGATAAAAAATGTAGTCCTTTACTGCAGCCTGAAGGACAAGCGGAGACATTTATTGCTAAAAGAAAACATTATATTCAGTGTACTCATATTTACTTGTTTCCACATAAAACTTGTTTGATTGAGCCAAAAGTCTTAATCCAGTCATTCACATATGCAAAACTAAAAGAAAGGTTTAGTAATGTTATCACATAACAAGAACACCTAAAATACTTAAAACATGCAATTTATTTTGTGAAAAGTTCATAGAAATACAGTTATGAACTAAAATTGTTTTGCTTACAGTTATCCTTTTCCTCCTCCTTTCCCTCCCCTCAGTATCCTTCCAAACATTAATGACATGAAGTGAGGCAAATGCTTTTTGATTCCCCACAAGTTTAATAAAGTCAACAAAAGTCCACTCCCTCCACTTTTTCTTATGCAGCTATATTTCACAAATGCGACTGATGCTTTGCAGTCTGACATTTATTCATTAGTTTCCGTGTTGCTGGTCTTGTTCCTGTTCATCTATATCTCCCAGTTTGCATATTCTGGATCAGTTGCTAGGTACTCCCAATTTCCTGTGCTGTCTCTGTGTGTCAAGTGTTTTCCTTTTGAAAAGTGAAAAAGATTTCACTGGCAAAATCTCTGTTTGCTTTATTGTCAGAAGAATAAGATGCAGAGTCCCCTTCTGTTTGATTGGTCACTTTTTATTAGGCAAACTTGTATTTTCTCCTTAGCTTGTTCTGCTTCCAAAAATGACTTTGATCCTCCAGAAAAAAATATCCTGAAGATATCTGGATGTAGCCATTTGAATCTCACACCTATCTCTCAACATTTCCTGATTCCTGGAATAAATTTGTTTCTCTTCTTCTTGGCATGCATTAAAAACTTTGCCGTTTTGCTACAACTTTGTCAAGATCAACTATTTCTTGTTGGTAGGTTTGCATCTTTATTAATACAGGTCTAGGCTACTTTCTTACAGCTAGATTTGAGCATACACACACAGTGTGCCCTTTCAATTAACAGTTCTTGATGTAGAATACCAGCCCAGTTGCTTATTTGTGCTTTATAAAATTAATACAGTCTGTTCCTGCTAGTTACTTTGGTACAGCATAAAATCTCAGATTTTTCCATACATGCTCTGTCCTCTAATTCTACCACTCCTTTGAAACAAGTCTTCTTGAGCACTCTCTTACTCAGCCAGCATTTTCTTCATTTCGATCTCTGAGTTTTGCAGTTTTATCAGGTCGTCTGAATATCTGTTTATAGCACTTTCTTTTTTTCCATATTTTTGTTATTTAAGTTCATATACTTAAATGTTTAATTTATTTTAATCAGTTCTGAGCACATTTAAATATTTTTTTCCCTCTAAATTCCTGGAAGCCTTGTCTTGCACCAAAGCTGGAGCTTGAACTGCATTTTGAAGAACAGCTGCCTGATTCTTCCCAGTCAGTGTTTTCTCTCCAACTTTTGTAATTGATTTTCTTTCAGGCATTCTTAGTTTCTTCTTTGTTGGCATCCAGACAGTGTACTTACTAGCCAGTAGCTGAATTTACTAAAAGTGACATAGTTCCTTGCCCATTGTTTCAGTTACTTTTTTCACACTAAGAGAGATGAAGTTAAGCTGTTGATTGGAAAGCCCAGAGGTCCTTATTTTTGAGACAGACAAGGACAGTGAGATGACCTTTCCCTTCATCTTTCCCACAGGTGACCCATCCTGTGGAGAAATGCAGTGAATTTCAATATAAACCTGCCAATGGTTTTGTTGCCTTTTACGCTAGAAAATGCTGAGTATTTTGGATTGAAGGAAGAAGTACCTCTGCTCTTGGATGCTGTCTTTGCAGCATGCAAACATCTACGTAACACTGCTCCCAAGAAGACAGACAGTGTCTACAAGCACAGAGTAGAGTAGACTGATCCTTTCCAGGCATTTTATGGCCAACTCATTTGTGATTTCTTCAATCTAGTCCTGTAAACCACAGCACCTTTCCATCTTGCTGCCTAACAAAAATCTTAAGATTTTGGACAAGGTTGGTAGTAAAGTGTTTTATTGTATCAAACTGGAGCTCATATTCTTCCTACCTATAGTTTCCCATCATTCAGAGACATGTTTGTCGCAGTGAGGAAGACCACCATTATTGGCTGATTTGCATGTTTCTGAATCATGTGCAAGTACCACCAGTGTTAAACAGCACTTGTCAGTGGTATTTAACCACAGTTGTCTTAACATTGTGGTAGCACAACCCCCCACTTCAAGCACTCCTCCAGACACTTGTAGGCATTCTACAAGTGCACATACCCCTACACAATACATAAAACCCCCCTGAACTCTGTCTCACTTATGGGCACACTCACCCATTGACCTACACACACACACACACACACACACACACACACACACACACACACATATATATATATATGTATGTGTATATATATATATATATATATATATATATATATATATATACATATACATATGTGGGTGCACTCACTAGTTTACCCACACACTGATGCACACGTACACACACTACTTCTAATCTGCTGATGTCATAACTAACCCCCTACTGTGACCATCCCGATAGAGAGACATTTGCGTATGCAGTCAGGAGAGACCACTCAGACTTGCAAACACACATGCACGCACGCGCGCACACACACACACACACACCCCCACCACTACCATCACTTCTGTGCTTCTCCTTTCTAACCCAAGGTGCAGTCTCTCCCATTTATTATAATGGGGAACAGCAGCATCTTTGCCATGTTCATTAACACACATAGTCATGATGATTTACACAGCTGTGCAATTCTCTGAATCATTTACCTGCAAAAAAAAAATCTCTTCCTACAAGCAAATCCAGGGTAGAACAATTGTCTTATTAGCTTCTCCCTTAGGATGCCTCATTGACGTGTAGCACTGTTGTGGAGATGACCCACCACTGGGATTCAACCATCTGTGAAGAACCACTGTAGTGGGCCTATATTTGAATCAGAAAGTGCACCTGATAGTGATTGGCTATCAATGCTGGGGATTATTGCTGGTGGTAGCCCATTTTGAATACCAACCTTTGTCTCCCATTTCTGACCTCTCATATGTGGTGCAAAGTTGTACCTGCCTGCAGTGCTCTTTAAATTCTGTTTGAACATTCAACCTCAGCAAATGCTTCTCTTACATATGTAATGCTAAAATTGATTACCAGCTTTTCAGTTTCCCAAAGTGGGACACTTCTTTACATTAAGAGTTTGCATGACAAGCCAAACTGTCAACCAATGAAAACAAATGTTTACATTTCATTGCTCAAATAAAGACTCAGAATGTTGCATGTTGATACTGTTTTCACCTTATGTATGTGCTTCATATATGTCAGCATGGTTTTCTGCAGTATTTTGAGGAAAATCAGAATTGTTTTTCTCGTAAAACATCAGGACATGGTGTTTTTCATATTTTCTCACAGGATGCAACTACCCAAATTAGGACTAACCTGTGAAAAGAGGAATATATGTTACTCCTAGCTGAAATATATTCTCCTACTGCTGTATCTTTTTGTGGTTCTTTCTAGAGCTGGCAGCTTATCAATCAGAACAGAAGAGAGATTTGGATTTTTACTACGCTCAGTCTGATATGGACTGTAGCTATGGATTCTGTCTAGGATTTTTTACCATCAGACACCAGTCTAACGTCATTTCCCTGTCATATCTGCTAATATTATTTGCTTTTAACATGTCTCTCTTAGTGTGTGTTTCTTTTTTGGACCCCATTGCTACAAGTCCTACTGAAATTCTCTCTTATTTACCTCATCATTGAATTATTTTCCACCGTTGTAATTGAGCAAAAAAAAAAAAGGTGGGCCATACTTTTTTGTCCAGCAGTGAATGCATATCTTCAGAAGCATAGCTAGGGTGGGGCAAAGGGGGCAACCATCATGGGCGCAAAGTCTTAGATGATGTGATTGGCACATGCTGATTAGTCTTAAAGTGCATTACTAACTTTCAGAAATGAAAGCCAGTATTGCATTTGCAGTCAAAACTGTAGCAGCCAATTGTTATAAATGTAGGAAGCAGTTTGCTACATTTTGAAAGGATTTCTTTTTTTTTTTTTTTTGCTCATCTGCTGAGGAGCATAGGCTTGGAATAATAGACCTGCTTTGCCCCTTATATAAGGAATGCCAGATCAGAAAGAGACTTTTTTTTTGTTTGGTTTTTTTTTGCACCTGAACTTAAAAATTGGGGAGGAAGAGCCCGATTGAGATACAGCACCAGGTCCGAATATAGTTAGCTACACCTCTGCATTTCTTTACAATTTCTAATAGCCTCTCTATATTCATAATTTTTCCAGCACTGAAATCTTTAAATTGATCAATGGCAGGAAGGAATGAAGTGCTTATTTTTAGTTCATGCAAGGCTGAAATTGTCTCATTGTACTTTGAAGCCAGAAACATGCCAACAGTAGATCGTGTCTTAGGACTGCTACACTTCAGATAACCTCTGTGAAAGTTAGAAAAGTAAGGTTTATTATATCAAACTTGAAGCCTGTGTTTTAAGATGTTGCCTTGTAACCTGGGGGTATCCAAATTCTACTCCCTTTGCTTTTAAAAAGGTTTACTTGTCCCCCATCTGAGAAGATGGGCTTCTGAAAGAGGCAAAGTCATTGCTGTGCTTCACCTGACCTAAGTTTGTTTGGAGGTCCAGACTCTGAAAAAGTTAGCAAGGAAGGTTTTTGGATACTGTGAATTATAGAGTGGCTTGACTAAAGTCTGCCCAATAGGAATTTAACAGTTAGGATGTGATGAGCTGCAGTAGACTGAATGTTTTATTGATTGATTGACATTTGATTACCTGGAAACTCCAAGTGGGTAGAAGCCAATTTTCAGTGGAGGCCTGGGGAGAAAAGTTTGAAAGTATTACAAAATACTTTAACAACAATAATTTTACAACCATCAAAAATAAAACAAAGACATCTGCAGTTTAAATAATTCTAACAAAGTAGACATAATTATAAAAACATTAATTAAGAATCAACACAAGGTATATGACAAGCATTTAATATTTAGAGAAATTTGACAGTTTGTAGAGAAATTAACAGTAAGCTAGTCAAGTCTAAATAGGGGTTGCCATATGAAGTGAATGAAATCAGGCTTATGGTTTATTTTGAGAGAAAGGGAAGAGAATTAAATAGCAGTAAGGAAGTAAGTGATGAAAGGAGAGTAAGGAGGAGGTATAAGGAATGGAAAGATAAGTTCATATTTAGGGATATAGTTTATCATGATTTTGAGCAAGGAAAGATACTGAGTTTAGCTAGGAA